>NC_137426.1:467500-605000 GCF_964374335.1 Astatotilapia calliptera | reverse complement strand
GGGCGCTGAGCTCTGGAGCAGAGACATTCAGTGTTCTGCTTGTTCAGGTGTTCAGCAGGTGTGTGATGAACTGCTCATTGTCTGTCACAGGGTGAACCGGCACGTCCACGCCCACTCTGAGCTGCTGCTCACGGACATGTATAAAAACATGGGGACCTCCACTCAGCCTGGCAGGGCCTCAAAACCATGGCCTCTGTGAATGCTGCGGTCACCACCTCCAGAACCATTGAGGTGGAGGGCAGCAACCCCTCCTCCCTCCCTGACGACCTCAACGCTTTCTACACCAGGTTTGAGACGGACAACATGGTAAATGGTAAATGGCCTGCATTTGTATAGCGCTTTTCTAGTCCATAGGACCCCAAAGCGCTTTACACTACATTCAGTCATCCACACATCCACACACTCATTCACACACTGGTGATGGCAGCTACATTGTAGCCACAGCCACCCTGGGGCGCACTGACAGAGGCGAGGCTGCTGGACACTGGCGCCACCGGGCCATGTGACCACCACCAGTAGGCAAACACGGGGTTAGTATCTTGCCCAAGGATATTTGGCATGCAGGAGGCAGCCTGGGATCGAACCACCGACCTTCTGATTAGTGGCTGACCTGATCATAAAACAGCACATTGTAAGAGCAACTGACCCCCTGATGGACCCTGCAGTTTCCTTACCGTGCACGCAGAGGTGTCGATGATGCAAAACTCTTCATCTTGGACTGCATCCACAAACGTCTGGAGCTCCCTGACTCCTCCACCAGACTTTGCTGGTTTCTCATCAGCCTTCGACACTCTGCAGCCTCACATCCTGCCCACTAAACTTTCCTCCCGATTTCACCTGATGATCAGCTGATCCTGTGGATATTGGACTTTTTGACCAACAGGACTCAGAAAGTTTGGGTCAACAGCTCTCTTTCTTCTCTCCGTTCCACCTGCACTGGCTCCCCCCAGGGCTGTGTGCTCTCCCCCCTGCTCTTCATCCTCTACGCTGATGACTGCAGATCCACACAGCTCTGTCACCTGGTGAAATATGCTGACGACACAGTTCTCCTGTCACTGCTGTCAGGCCCTCACAACACCACGGGCCTGCTCTGCAGGAGTTTGTAGAGTGGTGTGACAGCTCAAACTTGAACTGAACGTGAGCAAAACCAAAGAGATGGTGGTGAC
Source organism: Astatotilapia calliptera (assembly GCF_964374335.1). NCBI lineage: Eukaryota > Metazoa > Chordata > Actinopteri > Cichliformes > Cichlidae > Astatotilapia > Astatotilapia calliptera. The sequence continues at coordinate 603,834 of NC_137426.1, read as the reverse complement.
CTTCTCGAGCAGGCAGAGGGATCTGGCTGCTTCAGTCACCACCACCATCCACGGGAAGCCAGCGGAGGTAGCTGAGGAGCACAAATACCTGCGAACCATCTTTGACAACCTCCTGAGATTCTCTGCCAACACAGAGGAGATTCTCAGGAGGTGCCACCAACGGCTACACCTCCTTAGGAAACTCCTTTGGAGTCAGCACCCCCATCATGATGACTTTTTACTACGCCTTCCTGGAAAGCATCACGACCTTCTCCATCACCTGCTGGTTCCACTCCCTCAGCCTTCATACAGGAACAGACTGCAGCGCACTGCATCAGTGTGCTCTACAATCATTGGCCTGTCAGAACTCTGGCAGGTTTTCAGCCAACAGGCCTCAGACAGGCAGCCAAAATCATCAGCGACCCCTCTCACATTCTTCACCCCGCATTTCAATGGCTCCCCTCTGGGCGACGCCTCCGCTGCATTTCCTGCAGGACTGAGCGGAGGAGGAGCGCCACCTTTGTCCCCAAAGCAGCTCTGCTTTTTAACTCCAGCCGATGAGACCAGAAACATAAACTACTCTCTTCTTATACAACCGACACTTTATTCTTTTAGTCACTTACAGTTATTTATTCATCTTTCAGTCGCTTTAATTTTAAAACTGTATTAACTGTGTATTTATTATCTCACTCTTATCGCCTGTTCTTATTGTCCTCATCTTCAACATCGTGCTGCTCTGTTGTTTGTTAAGTGGGGATAAATAAAGTCTCTCTGATTCTGAGGTGACCCACAGCCGTGCAGGGTGTTTGTCAGCTGAGAGACGTATTAGCACCTTTAACCTTTAACCTGACCCTGCGTGTCATTGTGGCACACTGAGGAGCTGTAAATGACATCAGTGATCGCGTTTAAACTAGTTTCATCATCTCAGTTAAAAAGATTCTGTTTCTATAGGACTTCATGTTAACTCCAGCAGGTATCAGTTTATTTTACAATTCAGGCTGTCGTGTTTATGTCTGGTTAATCCCGATTATTTCATGTATCTGACCTTATTCCAGAATATTTCAGGTTATTCCAGAATATTTCAGGTTATTCCAGAATCAGGTTATGGGAGCTCGGTAAGGCCCGGTGTCGTTTTGATGTTTTCTGGCTACAATAATCTCGGGACAGATATTTAATTTTGACACCTCCCTTCCAGGCACATATCCTCTACATGATGACACACATCGTGGTCATGGAAACTGTCTGCATTGCCGTGGCAACGGATAAGGATGTCACAACGACTGGGCCATCCCCTGTGGCGAGCTCCACTATAAGGCCACAGGCGTTTTCTGCGACTGCATGTCAGGAGGTGGGTGATGTTACCACAGAGTCACACGCCGATTCAGTGACGACAGCGAAACACCGCCTTCACGTACGTGTTGCGGGTTCCAGCGCCAGCGCGCCTCCAGCTCTCAGGCTGTCAGCTTCGGACTTCACCCTCAGCAGCTCTGCACACCGCCACAGCAGGCCTCACTGCCATCTTTAAAGCTTCCCCTTCACTCCTGCTACTCTCCTTCTGTCTCTGCCCTGCAGCACCCTGTGCCTCACTAACAGCAGAGAGGAAAAGTGTTATCAGTTATCAGCTGTAATCCAACATCACAGCAAACAGCCCGAAGGCCGGTGAGTCGGAGCGCTGCACATCGAGCAAAGCAAAGCTGCCTGAAACATGAAGCGTGGCAGCGAGAGGCAGTGTTTGTCCTCTGAGCTGCACTCACAGCTCTGTGATCATGACAGAAGCCACTGCAGCACAAACACAATTACTCTGAGGTCCAAATAACATTACAGGCTCGTTTCCAAAGCACACGCTTGGCGCAGCATCCAGCTGATTCAGTCTGAAAGCACAAACCAAACATCGTGTTTCTGTCCTCGCACGCCCTCCGAGTAATGCTGGGCTCACACTGTGCGGTTTTTGGCCCATTTTGAGCCGATTTTTGAGTCGTGCGACCGTTTTGGCCTTCATCGTGCGTCGTGTAGTATATGTGGGTTAACGAGACGCGATTAACACCTCACGACCAGCTCCCGATCATCAATCGCTTGGTCGTGAGGGTGTCACCGCAGTTTGTCACACAGTTGGATTTACATGCTGCTCAATCACAGCTGCCTGATCATGTTTTTCATTAGCAATTTAGCAAAGTTGGTGGTGGTGGTGGTGTGTCTGTGTGAGTGAAAGACAGAGAGAGCGAGCGACAGAGCTTCTGTTATAACCTTCATGTTATGGAGGCACAGTGTGAGCACTCAGGTCGCATCAGAGCATCGGGCCGTATAGTGTGAGACCTGCATCGTGACCTATGAACCTCTAACCCCTGCGAGTCAATCGTGCAGTTTGAGCAGGAGCTGAATCGCGCGACTGAAAAAAATCGCACAGTGTTTGCCCAGCATAACGAGACTCCAGCACAAGAGAAGCTGCCCCTGCAGCCCGATCTCCAATCACAGACGAGCAGCGAGCCCACAGCTACAGGCCCCTGCAGCCTGCTCCACACTCAGATGGTGAAGCAGAAACCAGGACCGGGGGAATCTTTTTATTTTCAGGATCTCACATCACTGTGAAGACAAACACACACTGATTCAGGAAGGCCTCCACCTCCGACCACATCAGAGGCACCAGCTGATCTCGCTCTGGAGCGCTGCTGGCATCAGCGTGTTTACACTCACTCCAATACTCCACCTGTTATTGTGAATATTACAGCAGCAGGCAGACAGCTTCCTGCTCCCACCACAAAGCAAGACGCTCGCATTCACACGTGTGGGAGGTGCCCATTCACTCTCTCACACACACACACACACACACACACACGGCGGATATTCATATCTTGTGGGGACATCTAGTTGACGTAACCCTTTCCCTGGCTGCTCACCCTGACCGTAATCCCGACAGCAAAAGCACAGGGAATTATTTACTGCATGCACACGTTTGTTTGGTCTGACTCCAGGCCTGAAGCTGTCCTGTACATGTAGCTCTACCCACAATGCACCCTGACAGCTGGGTCGGAGGCTGGAGTGTGTCTCAGAGATGACAGCAGTGTGTGACATCACTTCCTACTAAGCACAAATCTGCAGCTACCACCGGTCACATTTTCCCCACCTTGGTAACCACGCCCACCAAAGCCACCAAAGATCATCTACTCACATGCGTGCAGGGAGAAGTGTTTGCGCTCTGAGGATCCCGAGTTTCCAGCGGCCGACGGGACAGGGGCAGCCACGGACGACCCCAGAGAGCCCACCGCAGGACGCACGCTGGAGGCCACGGCTGCCGAGGAGCTGGAGGACTCGCCTCCTTCTCCCAGGAGGTGCTGGATGGAGTGGAGCTGGAAGCAGGGGTCGGACAGCAGGACAGAGGCAGCTCGGGATACCCTGAGAGGAGAGAGAGCACCGGCTGAGGTCAGACCTGCGGCTGTGAACACACACAGTGTGTGTGTGTGTGTCACTGTGGTTCCTCACAGTGTTACTGGAGGCCAAGGTAATGCCATCCAGAGGAAGAATCTGCTTAGATACCATATTTCTAGGCTTTTCAGGGCCGAGTACAATAACCTCAGTTTGATCTGAATTAAGAAGCAGAAAGTTAGCGGCCATCCAGGTCTTTATGTCTTTAAGACATTCCTGCAGTTTAACTCATTGGTGTGTGTTATCTGGCTTCATGGACAGATAGAGCTGGGTGTCATCTGCATAGCAGTGAAAATGTATGCTATGTCTTCTAATGATGCTGCCTAAGGGAAGCATGTATAATGTAAACAGAATTGGTCCTAGCACTGAACCCTGTGGAACTCCATAATTAACCTCAGTGTGTGAAGAGGACTCTCCATTTACATGCACAACTTGGAGTCTATTAGATAGATATGATACAAACCACTGCAGTGCAGTACCTGTAATACCTACAGCATGTTCTAATCGCTCTAATAGGATATTATGGTCGACAGTATCGAACGCTGCACTGAGGTCTAGCAGGACAAGCACAGAGATGAGTCCACTGTCAGAGGCCATAAGAAGATCATTTGTAACCTTCACTAAAGCTGTTTCTGTGCTGTGCTGAGCTCTGAAACCTGACTGAAACTCTTCAAATAAACCTCTGCAGATGATCTGTTAGCTGTTTGACAACTACTCTTTCAAGGATGTTTGATATGAAAGGAAGGTTGGAGATGGTTGCTTTATAAGAAAGCAGCAAACTATTTCTCCAGGCTAAATGATGATCTTCTAAATTTGTGACACGCTATTTCCTCTCCAGCTTACGAGTTACCTGCTTTAGGTATTTATAGGTGCTTGATAGGTGTTTGAGAATTATACCAGGGAGTGAAATACTTCTTCTGATTTGAGGCTTTATTTTTCACAGGGGGCAAAAATCTGCAGAATCAAACATGCAGCACTAGCCGCTGTGACTCAGGGCGCCAAAATAAGCTTTTAAAGTGAAAAACAGAAGCGGTCACTTCCCCTCTTGTTTGGATGCAGATGTTGGCTCGTTGCTCAGCGGTGAGCAAACTGGGTAGAGTCCCTCACAGGATGATCTCTGAGGGAAGCATGGTGACATTTCCCTGTAAAACCGCCTGTGACCTTATCTTTTCAGCCTCTCGACACGCCCCCCCTCCACGGTCCTGTAGGCTGCCGTCATCCACACAACTGAGTCACAGAGCTCAGCTGGAAATGTCGCCGGCTGTGTTTTGAGTCCATCGTGTTCCCTCGTTAATAATAAACCAGGAAAGGGCAGCGTGTTCAGAGCTATGGCACTAATGATACACGGAGCACATGAACAGGAACGTCACAGGAAACGGGACGTCTGGGAGGGTCAGGAGAACAGCCGAGTCAGCCATGGCCTCACACCGTTGACTTCAGCCTCAACTTCACCTCTAATACATCCATCCTTCCTTCAGCAGCTTCAGTATAGATGAATAAACACTACATCAGTAGTCACGTGTCACAGTCTAACCAATGACAGCAGTGCGTGGTAGAGAACGCCGTGTTCTACCTGCTGCTGGACTTAATAAAGTTTTTATTGTGTGGAGCTGCTTCAGTCGGACGTTACAGGACGTCCAGCAGGGTAGGATCAGGGTCAGAGGTCAGAGGTCAGCTTCAGCTCTTCAAGGGCTCGTGTTCATGTTAACCTTGGGCTGAGATCAGCTTGCGTCCTCCTGCAGGGCGGGGCAACGACAGCAGAAAGGCAGGACGCACGCCACCCGGAGACGCCGGGCTCAGACGTCTGTGTGTGTGTGTCTGTAGTGTATGCGCATGCTGCATGTGTGTGTCGGTGTGTCTGTGTTTATCTGCATGCGTGTGTGTGCGCGAGCGTGTGTTTCTGCGTGTCTGAATGTGTGTGTGTGTGTGTGTGTGTGTGTGTGTGTGTGTGTGTGTGTGTGTGTGTGTGTGTGTGCAATGTTAATCCTGTGACAGCAAATCAGCATAAAACACACTGTGACTGAAAACCAAAAGACAGGGACACACACACACACACACACACGGCTGAGAACAACCCGGAGGAGATGGCGTTCATGGAGGGAGGAGCCACAAAGTATTCATGGTGTCATAGATTGAAATGCTGGAGCCCCGCCTCCTCCTGATCATCACACAAACCATGATCATAGTATCATTTTTGTTGACTCTGTGAGTAAAATCACAGGAGCGTTCATCTCACTGCTCCTCACGCTCCTCCGAGGAAACACACGGCGCCTCCGAGAGAGGAGCAAGGAGGAGGGAGGAGACGGAAACAAAGTGTGAGCCTGAAACAAAAAGAGACGGAAAGCAGCAGAGCAGCAAAAACAGAGAGGAGGAGGAGCAGGGGGAGGAGCAGGGGGAGAGAGAGAGAGAGAGAGAGGGTTAATCCAGAGTGGAGGAGGAGGAGAGGTGGAGCTGGGAAAGCACCAGAAGCGACAGACGAAGCTCACATCTGAGCCGAGCGCAGTCAAGAGACGGAGGCAGCAGCGACTGACACACACACCTGCACACACACAGCAACATCTGTGAGGGAGCAGCGAGGAGCGCGCTCAGTGCGGCCAGAGACAGCGCAGGGCAGCAGCAGAGCGGCGTGGTGGACGAGTGTGGAGCAGACGGGATGCCGACCTCACTGAGAGTCTGATCCCAGGATCAAACTGAGGCGCTCGGAGCTCGCCATCGTCACAGCAGCAGAGACTGAGTGCGGAAAGGAAACTCCCGGAGCGAGCAGAGCTGAAGGAGGACGCCCACGGAGCAGATATGGGATGAAAGGAGGAGACAGGAAGTGATTTCTGACTTTTCTGTGTGATAAATGGGACGACAGGGACAGGTGTTCTGACATCGCAGCACACCTGGATCACTGACAGAGGGAGTCTGTGCTGGGACGCCTCCACCTCACATAACCCATTTAGGTATCTCCTCTCCTGGCGTCTGCCGGGTTGGCAGGTGGACAACATTAACCGAGTTAGACCAAACAAACAGCCTGGAGGCACACTGAGCGCGCTCCACAGCCACGCTCTGAGAGGAGACGATGAGAGGCTCAGAGTGAAGGACGCACACAGACTCGTACACTATGAGCAACAGCAAGCTTCCTCCGCCTGCTCTGTGTTTACGTGTCGACCATGTTACGCCAAAATGAGATGAATCGCGGCGCACGAAGGATGTGAACAGCAAACTGAGGCTCTTTCAAAGTAAGGGACACACGCTGGTGGCATCATGTCGCACGTCGGTGGTCACACGGAATTCCTGCAGGCTGTGGACTCTCCGACAGCGTGGCGGGCTGCTGTGCTGCTGTTGGTGTGCCTGCAGCTGCACCGGCCGAGCCCCGTACACGCTGCCGTCACCTCGTCTCGGGGCTCCTATCGGGCGGGCGGCTGCATTTGCGCCGCAGACATCTTCAGCTGCACTACCCTGACTCTGAGACACGTTCCCGGAGAAATGCCGGTTTCCACCGTCACCCTGGACCTCAGCCACAACCACATCACGCAGCTGGAGGACGGCGCCTTCCAAGGACTTCTTCAACTGGAGACGTTACGTTTGGCCCACAACCAGCTGACAGCGATCATGCCGGGAGCGTTCAGAAACTCGTCCGGAGCTCAGCTCCGAAACATGGACCTGTCATCCAATCATCTTTGTGTTCTGGAGGAGCATTACTTCCAGGAGCTGTCAGGGTTGGAGGAGCTGCTGCTGTTTAATAACCGGATCTCGCGGGTGGAGGGCAGACCTCTGGCTGGACTGACAAACTTGCGCAAGGCTTATCTGAGCCACAACCGCCTCACAGACTTCCCCTTCTTTTCCATTCAGAAGCACAGCCACCCCCACCTGTCATTGCTGGACCTGTCCTCAAACCGCCTGTCCAAACTGCCCCTGGAGGACATTTTGGCCCTGCCCCATTCGCTGCAGAAGGGGCTCTACCTGCACAACAACTCGCTGTGGTGCGAGTGCCCCATGTACAGCCTGTTCCGGTCCTGGGAGCAGCAGGAGTTTGAGTCGCTGCTTTTCTTCAGGCAGGAGCACGTCTGTCTGGTTTACGGGAACCCGAGAGGCACTGTGCGCTTCCTCCAGCATGGACGCTACCTGGAGAAGTGCAACCTGAGTGCCGTGACCCAGAAGAGGAGTGTTACTGTGACGGCGGGGAAAGCGCTGCTGCTGCACTGTGCCACCACTCTCTCCGGCCACGCCATCACTTTCCTCTGGGTGTCGCCAAGCTTGGAGTCGGTGCTGCCCCCGGGGAATAACGGGTCCTTAAAGATGTTCTCCAACGGCAGCCTGGAGATCATGGCGGCACGCGAGAAGGACACCGGGATCTACTGGTGTCTGGCGGAGGACCGGCAGCATCACCGCAACGACACATGGGAGGTCAACGTCACGGTGTTGGCGGATAGCAACGACCCCCAGGAACCGTTCAACACGGGCTTCACCACCCTCCTGGGCTGCGTGGTGAGCCTGGTGCTGGTGCTCATGTACCTCTACCTGACGCCTTGCCGCTGCCCTCCATGTCTGAAAGCCCCGCCCCTGGCCACGGCCACCCCAAGTCTGGGAAACGAGGCTGGGGCGGGCAGCGCCCAGTCCTCCATCCTCACCCCCACCCCGCCGGCCAGCACGGAGGGCCCGGGCCGCAAGGTCAGTACCAACAAGCATGTGGTGTTTCTGGAGCCAATCAGAGAGCAGCAAAATGGCAGGCTGAGGGCAGGGCCGGGACACCTGGGGCCAGGGTTACTGCTAGGGGCAGAGCAACAGCCACAGCACAGGGCGGGGGAGACAGACTCCATTATGTCTGTCTTCTCAGACACGCCCATCATGATGCCATAGCAACGCACCACCCCCACTCCCCTCTCACTCCCCCTCACCTCCTCCTCCACCTGAGCACAACTCCGGCATGGACCCACAGGCCACGGCGAGGCTTTCATCCAAAACATCCAAGTGCAATTTCACAGATTGATACTGTTAACCAAAACCCTCCAGAGCAGACGAGCCCGCCGCACCCAACCAGCGCACCGTGACGGGCCGCAGAGTTCAAACCAAAGATAGCATGACGGGGTGCGAGGACGGACTGCACCCGAGCGCACGGCTGTCCCTTTAAGCACGGCTTGTACCTTTAACAAACGTTTACGATGCCTTGTTGTCTCGCTCAGAGGTGAGAGACCTTTTGTAGAGCCTTTCAGCTTCTTTCTGTTCGTAGAGCCAGTCGCACTGTAGCCCTGTCACCGCGTGACGCCACAGAAGAGCAGCTTTTAGCCAGTAAAAATAGAAACTGCCCCTCCTCCTCGTCTCCCTCCACTCTGGAGTTCAGTTACTGTCATCATCAGTCAGATCACGAATTATAGAGATGAATAAATAAAAACATCAGCTGGAATGATTCATTCAGGGGGCGGGGCCATTGTTGGAACTTTGTGAAACTTGTTTTGCCTCAGTCATGTGATTACCGACAGGCCAATCAGCACAGACGTGTTTCTGTTATTGTCCTCACTGTATTCACTGCTCCTCCTCCTCCTGTGTGTCGTCCTCTCTGCATCTGTGTGTTAATAAACCCGAGTATCTGCACTGCCCAGCTCACTGCTGTTATTGTCTCTGACCAGCACTCAGCCTCTGCACAGTGTGTGTGTGTGTGTGTGTGTGTGTGTGTGTGTGTGTGTGTGTGTGTGTGTGTGTGTGTGTGTGTGCGCGCGCATTCAGATTTATATACAGACATCTTAACTTCTATACACACACGTTTTCTTTTTAATAATTCCCTAATTTACATCCCATTTTCATCCTGTTATTTTACCACTGCACAGACAGAAAACACAGGTCTGAATAAACACAGAAATGAGCAGCTATTTGTATTATTATTGGGTGTTTTTGCTCAAGTAGTTTTTTCTTAATGTTTATAAAATTCTGGTCAGAAACCTTGAAAATCTCTTCATCGCGTGCAGAAATGATCATTTTACAGATAAAACAAACCCTGATCGTACAGGTGTGAGTGTGAGGGCCGCTGCGAGCATTTCATTCAGCAAAGTCATCTAAACGCTTCAGAGCGAGCGTGTGGGCGTGGTCAGAGTCGCTCTCATGTTTCACACGTGAAATCAGAGACGCCACAGACACACTTCACTGCAGCTGCTTGTTAAACAACATCTCTGACCAAGTTTGGAGCGGCGTCTCCACCGCCATCATAATCACCAGCCAGCGTGGCGCCTCCTCGGAAACACTCTCTGAAAGCTGGATCAGAGGGACAGCAGGACGGCCCGCCGGCGTGGGGTAAGACCTCCGCAGGACCGTGGATCAATATTTATCATGAGCTGTCAATATGTCACTACGAACCCCAAGGTCAGAGCCTCGCTGCCCCCACAGGGACACCTGCAGCACCTACTGTCATTAAAGAGTGTGTGAGTGAGTGAGTGTCTGTGTGTGAGTGAGTGAGTGTCTGTGTGTGAGTGAGTGAGTGTCTGTGTGTGAGTGAGTGAGTGAGTGAGTGAGTGCGTGCGTGCGTGCGTGAGTGAGTGTCTGCGTGTGTGCGTGTGTGCGTGAGTGTGTGAGTGTCTGCGTGAGTGAGTGAGTGAGTGAGTGAGTGAGTGCGTGCGTGCGTGCGTGCGTGCGTGCGTGCGTGCGTGCGTGCGTGTCTGTGTGTGAGTGAGTGAGTGAGTGAGTGAGTGAGTGAGTGAGTGAGTGAGTGAGTGCGTGCGTGCGTGAGTGAGTGTCTGCGTGTGTGCGTGAGTGTGTGAGTGTCTGCGTGAGTGAGTGAGTGAGTGAGTGAGTGAGTGAGTGAGTGAGTGCGTGCGTGCGTGCGTGCGTGCGTGCGTGCGTGCGTGCGTGCGTGCGTGCGTGCGTGCGTGCGTGCGTGAGTGAGTGAGTGAGTGAGTGAGTGAGTGAGTGAGTGCGTGCGTGCGTGCGTGCGTGAGTGAGTGAGTGAGTGAGTGCGTGAGTGAGTGAGTGAGTGTCTGTGTGTGAGTGAGTGAGTGAGTGAGTGAGTGAGTGAGTGAGTGAGTGCGTGCGTGCGTGCGTGCGTGCGTGCGTGCGTGAGTGAGTGAGTGCGTGAGTGAGTGAGTGTCTGTGTGTGAGTGAGTGAGTGAGTGAGTGAGTGAGTGAGTGAGTGCGTGCGTGCGTGTGTGCGTGAGTGTGTGAGTGTCTGCGTGAGTGAGTGAGTGAGTGAGTGAGTGCGTGCGTGCGTGTGTGCGTGCGTGCGTGAGTGAGTGAGTGCGTGAGTGAGTGAGTGTCTGTGTGTGCGTGCGTGTGTGAGTGAGTGAGTGACTGTGTGTGTGTGAGTGAGTGAGTGACTGTGTGTGCGTGTGTGTGTGTGAGTGAGTGACTGTGTGTGCGTGTGTGTGTGTGAGTGAGTGACTGTGTGTGCGTGTGTGTGTGTGAGTGAGTGAGTGAGTGTCTGTGTGTGCGTGTGCGTGTGAGTGAGTGAGTGTCTGTGTGTGCGTGTGCGTGTGAGTGAGTGAGTGTCTGTGTGTGCGTGTGCGTGTGAGTGAGTGAGTGTCTGTGTGTGCGTGTGCGTGAGTGAGTGAGTGAGTGAGTGTCTGTGTGTGTGAGTGAGTGTCTGTGTGTGCGTGTGTGAGTGAGTGAGTGTGTGTGTGAGTGAGCGAGTGTGTGTGTGAGTGAGTGAGTGTGTGTGTGAGTGAGCGAGTGTGTGTGTGAGTGAGTGAGTGTGTGTGTGAGTGAGCGAGTGTGTGAGTGAGTGAGTGAGTGTGTGCGTGCGTGCCTGTGTGTGCGCGAGTGAGTGAGTGAGTGAGTGTGTGTGTGTGTGTGTGTGTGCGTGTGAGTGAGTGAGTGTGTGAGTGAGTGAGTGAGTGTGTGTGAGTGAGTGAGTGTGAGTGAGTGAGTGAGTGTGTGAGTGTGTGTGTGTGAGTGAGTGTAGGGGGGGGGCTAAACTACAGATGAGCATCACGAGCTGACCTCAAGATCTGAGGATGGTCAGAGCGATCGACAACAGCTGATCATAAACGTGCTAACTAGCATTAGCATCGTTATTCCCAGTGTGCATGTAGGCGACAGCAGCGTGAGCGCTCTGTGGCGAGCAGAGGAGCCGATGGAAACTCGTAGTCACAGTAGGGAAGCTTCAGGTTACAGCTGAAGCTGCAGCTCCTTGGAACGAGTGTTATATGACTGAGTGTCCTGGTGACACGCTGCTCTCCAGGTCTCTGTACAGGACAACACTGGCCCTGTTTACATGATATCAAAGCCAGACTCTGCAGCACCAGCTAGCAGTCGCTGACCTTTCAGAGTAAGAGCGAGGAGGTTGGTATGGAAGCTTGTTCCCACCACCATCTATAAGGTGAAACGCTCTGCCAATCAGAAAGCTCGGTGAAGCGAGATTGACGTAAACGCTGGAGAACTTAAAGCTGATTGTTTGTTTTTGCTAAAAACTGCGAGCGCCTTCTGCTTGCACGTAACCAGGAAATGATGTCGTTGATGGAGCTTCCTTATTGGCAGAGCTTCGAGTTATTGAGCTTCCACAGGTCGGCCCTTAGACTGACGCACACACAAAGAATCGCTCCAGAGTGGGATTCTGGGGAAGCTGCTTTATCCTTTATAAAGTTAAACAGGCCTCCTGGAATTATTTGGTTGTTTTAGCTGTAAAAGTGTCATAAAATCAGCTGTGAGCTTTTGTCCCCGTCCTCAGGATTGCTGCGTCTTTCCACATCTGGTAGCTTCTTTCTCTACTGTGAGCGTAATCAGGATTAGTAACAGAAAAGGACTGAATTGAAATGTTACAGTTTTTACTCAAAGAGGCAGAAAGAGAGACTGTACATGATTACAAGACTTACAGTCTGAACAACAACAAGTATGTGACCTTTGACCCTGTGGTTTGTTTTTGGGCATCTCTTTTCTTCCCCGGTACACTTCCTCTCAGTCTGTAGCCAAAGGCCTACATCGCACTGCTGACACTCGTGCTCCTTTTATGCAACATTTTCCTGAGTGGATAATAAACCCAGCCTGCTCTGCCTGCATGTCCTGCAAGCCTCAAATACACCTGCTTTACAGGTGCTGGAAGAGGGCGGGGCAGTGTTTGTCATACATGAAATAAACATGGCATAAAACAATGTTCTATGAAACCCTGTTATCAGGGCTTACATCCAGCAACTCTTATTTTTATATAAAACACTAAAAACATCAAAAATAAAATTATTGTAAGAAAGAAAAACGATGTCTGACAAAGCGTCAGTTTTCTGTGCGCCTTCGTCTCTCTCAACCTTCGTCTTCGGGCCGCTGTGACGCAGTGCTTGGGATTACCCGAAGGACTCTAATATCAGCGGAAAGCAGGGCGTCGCTGCTTTCAGGAACCGCTGGGATTTTTAAGATGCGCAAATCATTCAAGAGTTACGGTACTTTAAAGAAACGTTGGAAAAACCTGTCGCCGGTGACGGGATGGGGGCTGAAGGCTTATCCAATCAGCAGACAGCTTTCCTTGGGTGACGCGGTCGACCTGCAGCTCCTCGTTGAGAATCATTCTCCTAATGTTTCCTCTGGGCGGCGCCGTGACGCTGATCGCAGCGCCGAGATCTGTGTATCGAGCGAGGACAGTCATGAACTCTTCACAAGAGACCGCGACCTCTGACCTCAAGCTCTTGATATTCAAACACATCTCAGATTTTTGGTAGAGCCACCTCTGAGGCATCTCAGTTATCATGTTCTCAGGGTGTGCGCGGCCGCCTGGCTGAACAAGCAGCGACAGAGTCAGCCTTTCCTGTCACACACTCTTTACATGATCCCCTTTATACTTCACAAGGTGTGCTGTGCCCCCCCCCCCACACACACACACACACACACACACACCATTTTCTTCACGCTGTTTTCAAATCAACACAATAGGAAACGAGCTGAAGCTGCTGATTGCTCTGCACGTCCTTCAGGGAGCGCAGAAAAGGCCGTTTGGCTGCAGCCAATCAGCTCACACCTCACCAGCACCACGGGCAAGTCAGGTGGAGGGGGGCGGATGGCACCCTTCAAAGCCTGCAGGAAGTTTTCACACTTCATTAAGAAGCTCGACACATTCGAGCGGAACCACACAGACGGGCTCCGATTCATCCCATCACACACACGAGATCACCGCCGTCATCCTCCCACAGGCCGCAGACGCCAGCCGCAGGCGGAACCACAACCCCAAACGAGCAGCTCGGACCGCCGGGATCAGCCGAGCCTCAGGATTGTTTTGTGGAATAAGTTAAGATCGTTTCCTTCCAAAGCGCCGTTTTCACGTCTCACCGGAGGTGGCGTTAACTACCGTTTGACGAATCGGTCCAATCACAGCTCATCATTACCGGGCAGCGCTGCAGGCTCTGAGCTGGGGTTTGTGAGATACACGCAGGCCGAGAAAGAGCCGGCGGGACTGAAACGAGCCAATCACAGCGCTCCAATCAGCTGATGATGAGCAGTGGCGTGCTCATCAGAAGGTTAGATTGGCTGCTGTGCATCTCCTGCCCACTCAGGGGTTAACGTAAGTGGGAGCAGCAGTGATGTGGTGCTCTTATGTAACACTGAAGGCAGAGCAGCCATCAAATATTCAGCAGGTCTTCCCTCGCGCTCAGTGAGGCGGCGGCGCCCCGAGCAGCTCGCTGGATCAGCACGACACACCAAAACTCTGCGAGCAGACTCAGGACCAAACATCCTGCTGCTGCCCGCGCTCGTTGTTAGCAGCACCTTCACAGCCTAACGTCCCGATCTGCTGCGACTTCCTGGGATATCGCCGAGTTTGTTTGAGCTGCGTTTACGTCGGGGAACGAGGAGTTACACTGAAGTTCAGGCTGCCTTTGTGACAGCAGGGCAGAGCTTACACAACACAAGCTCCACCCACCTCCATAAGGGACAGCCAATCAGAAGAAAGTCAGTCTAAAAGAGGGAGGGGCTAAATCAGCCCAGAATCAGACAAAGAAGGATTATTATGAGCAGTGAATCATGAACAGATGGTGGACTCCAGCAACAACGGTTCTGGAGGGTTAGCCGTGGCAAACATGGCGGCATTGCAAAGCTGAGGCCAAGCGAGGCGTGCAGATGCCAGAAAGCAGCGGGCAACGCGACGCTGTGATCTGAAAACCTCCCTGAGCCTGGTGTGGCTGGAGGTTGCTTCCTGTTAAAAGGAGTTTTTCGTGCCCACTGTCACCAACGTGTTGCTCATAGGGCGTGGTCTGATTGTTGGGGCTCGTTTGTAGTTTCAGCAGTTTTCCACATCCTGGATACAAATACAAACACGTCCTCGTTTGCTGAGAGAGGAAAGCTGAGCGGTCACGGTGTGGTACAGGTTGAAGCACCTGGAGGTGACTGTTGATGTGGTGCCTTTTAAATAAAGCTGTACTGAATTACTGCCTCGCGCTGAGACTGGACTCGTCGGTGAGCTGAAGCTCTGAGCTTGAAATTAGCTGCAGCAAAACAGGAAGTGCTACACGTCCCTATTTTAAATGCTCAGCCTCGTGAACAGGAGGATATTCTTGTTGTGTCAGTAGAGCTGGGCGATATGAGTTTTTTCATATCACGATATGTTTTTTTCATTTCAGGCGATAACGATATCTATCACGATATAAGCCAAATAACTATATTTGTAAGATTTAAATGTGCCGTTGCTCACAAGTAAAATGTGAAATAATCAGCAGCTTGTTTTTATTTAAATATTTATTTCCCATAATAAGTTCAACAGGGTAGATGTACTTAAGGAACATGAGACTTTTTCAGATAAATAAAGGCAAATATTACAAACTACACAAAAGGCAGCCGCTAAAGCGTTTAAGTTTCAAAATAGAACAAACGAAACAGACTAAACTGTCAATTCCACTTAGAAACAAAATATTAATTCTAAAAATAAATCTTAGTTTGTTTTACAGAAGAACAGACAAAACTGACTAACTTTTGTCAATATCAAATAAACTGAGAACTAAAAGGAAATTCTCAATCTCTCCTTGTTGTATAGCTGAGCTTTTCAAACAGTTTTAACAGTTACTTTAGTCTGACAAAAGCCGAATGACGAATTAGCGCTTCCAGTCAGAGACTGAGGCTACGTCCACACGTACACGGGTATTTTTGAAAACGGAGATTTTCCGTTTTCGTTTTAAAAAATAATCCCGTCCACACATAAAGGCAGAAATGAAGGAAAACGCTGCTATGAACATGCCAAAGCAGCAGGTGGCGCTAGATTCCTAACCGTGCAGAAATGTTGGCCAATCAGAAGTCTAGAAGCCTCGGTGGGAAAAAGTAAACAAAGCTGGGGCATAGAAGCAGAACCGAGTCGTATGTGTGGAGGGACAGTAACTGTGTGTATATGTAAGCATTTAAACACTGCAGAGAGTAGAATTAACAGTAACAGTATTGTAGAAATTCATTTCACCGAAACAATAACGTGGCACAGTGTGACGCATGCACCAGTTTATTGTATTTCCAGACTTGCTTTCGGCACAATTTACAGTGCACGCTACTCTGTTTTTGTCAGACTTGAAATAGCAGAAATACCTTCACACTACGGAGCTTCTGTGGCTCTTCCGTTCGACAATCTCTCCGGCATTGGAACCATCATCTGTTTTCTCTTCGGTCACGCTCGGTTGATTTTTCTAGTCGGCACACTCATTTCCTCCATTACCCGCTGGCTGCTTCCCAAACAAACACACGTGCGGCTTGGCACTTGTGCTGTACGTAACAAGTCACGCGACGTGACGCTGCGGCTGTGATTGGTTCGGCTCTGCGCTACTTAATTTGGATCGGCTGACCTTTTTTTTTTTTTTTTTTTTTTTTGAGGACAAGAGCGGCGAGGTCTATCGCGATAGCTTAATTTCTCTATCGAGTAAAAGTTATATCGCGATACATATCGTTATCGTTCTATCGCCCAGCTCTATGTGTCAGACACGAATCTGCTCCCAGCTAACGGCCGTGGATGAGTCCAGCTGACAGGAGACAGTCGGCCTCCTTCACTCCATCATTACAAGATTCCAGTTTCCTCACTTTAACACACAGCTCTGATTTGTCGTCTTAGCGAAAGGCCTCGCTGATGTTTCGCTCTGCAGCGCCACCTACTGACAACAGGAAGTCAGCCTAAAGCGATGAGTGTTCCCTGAATGAAGCAGTGCGCTGTGTTTCCTGTGAGCAACACACAAGAGTGCAGGCATGACGATATCTACACGACAGTAGGGTAACCTCAGTCAGCCATCTGGAACGAGCTCCCACCTGAGGCTCCTCCTCCTGAGGCTCGCCTAAAACATCTGCCATGAAAAATTGATGAAGGCAGAGTGAATCAAAGCCCCGTGGAAGAATCCAGCTCTGCAGCTGAACCGGCCTGAACCTCATCAATCATTCATGGATCCAGATGTTTCACCTGAGTTTCTGATCACTTTATCAATCAGCTCCGTCCTCAGGTCTCCGCTCGTGCGTCAGTGTTCCCGGCTGGTGCAGGTACACTAACAGCAGCGCACCTGGGGCTCATTACAGCAGCTCTGTTCTGCTCATCTGTCAGAGTCACAAACGACTGATTTATTAGAGGAAATCCAGTCCTGTGGCTGCTGTTCAGCTGCTTTCCCAACAAGGCAGCTGACCGGCGGTCTGATGGACTAACGCCACCATGTTGGACCAGCCGGGGCAGACTCCCTGCAGAGGCTGTGTTTACTGTTCACACCGCCTTAATTACACAAGATGTGATTTCTTTAAATGTGCAGGCGAGCCCTCAGAGTCCACGAGAGCCTCAGAGCAGAAACAACACAAAAGTGGAAAAACATTCGAGCCGAGTTCATCAGATGAATAACCCGTCTGGCAGGCTGATGATCACAGATATTCATCAATAATCAGGAGATGAACCGTGATCTGAACATGGCTGAGCTTCCAAACATGCGAGTCCCGTTTCTGCTCTTCAGATCAGATTACAGGCCCCCGGGCGAGCAAACGACCCCTGAGCTCCTTCATTCAGAGCTGCTACCAAACCCCGCCTCCTCATCAGCGCCGTGAGGCACGGATAATCACGGACGGCATCAGCTCAGCGGAGCGCCTGACACGTCAGGATGTAAAGTGAGAGAAATGCTTAAAAGGTGCCGGTCGCATGTGTTAATAAAACCAATCCAATGGTGGATCCAGTTCATTTCCTGGAGACAGAGTCCGAGCCTCACGGGCAGCATCGGAGCAGACCCCTCCTCCTGGATGTCATGTGACGCCTGTAGTTTTTACAGACCCATCCCCTCCCCCCTCACAGGATTATGTTGCCTCCTTCTTACATCACACCAGTGGCGTGTCTAGAAAATTTTTGTTGGGGGGGCCAGGTAGGGGCACAGATTTGGAGAAGGGTGGCAGATGTAATTGGCAGATAATGTTTAAAAAAAAATTCTACCAACCATTAACCATAATTCAATAATCCTATAAACCTAATAACCAAATGCACTTTTAACTCTTATTAGAATGAGATTTTAACCACTACGGTGCAAAGTTTTTAGATACTGCGTTGATAAAGTACAAGAGATACAATCAGTGCTTTGTCAGTGTTTACTCAGCATTCAAGGACAGCAATATTTGCATAGTATTTTTACTGACATATAGTGCACATATGTTTTGGGCAAAAACATTTTTGAAAATTAAAATACGAACATTTGTAGCAAACAATTGACAAATTAGCCAATGCAAAACTTTCTCTGCCTGTTAAAAAAAGAAGATAATCTTCTCACAAACTGGTGTTTGATTTTGAAACAGGAAAAAAGTGGGGAAACAAATGAAAAGACTAACATTTGAATAAAACCTGAAAGCAAGTAAATACTTTCTATGCTGCCTTATGGTCAACTTTGGTAATATTGATAAAGAACAACACTGGCTGATGATGAAATACAATCAGCTGGCATGGTGACACTGCCAGTATAACCTGCAGGGCTGGACTGGGACAGAAAAATTGGGCATTTTCACTACAGACCGGCCCACCAGGTATTAAAGCCATAAAGACTTTGAATGAAAACAAACCCTGTTGTGACAGTGATGTACAGTCTTGTTGGTATATGTATGATTTCTATACATTTTACGTCAGATAAAAACTTTGGTTGTAAGATTTAGATAATTATTTAATAAAAACTAGGTATTTTAAATGAGAATAAGAAAGAAAAGTATTTCTTTGTGCCTTTCCCTGTTAATGCCCTACCTGGCCCCCTGGCAAAACTTTGCTAGACCCGCCCCTGCACAGTTACCAGCTGTCAGCTGCTTAGAAAAGGATCCTGGTGTTATTTGTCTCTCAGAAACAGTTCATAACTTCAACTCATTCATGTCACCTAAAAGGTAAACCTGTTTCTCCATCACCTGTTCAGCTCTGATGGTTCAGTAAGGACATCTCCTGGTTTCATGTTTCCCTCTCACCACATATCCAAACCGATATCATGACCAGCAGCTTTACAGCTGTGGCTCCAGCAAACATCAGCTGATACTAGAAATTAATATTAAATAAATTCTAACAACAGCTGATCAAGCTTAAACGTGCTGCTGTTGTTTAGCGCAACATCTGCTGGTTTCCTCTTTCTGGTGCAAAGTGGGTGATAAACAAACAAGAGAGAAAAGCCGATCAGCTGATCATTGATCAGTTTCATGATTGAAGTAGCAACAGGAGAGGGAGGGGGAGAGAATGAGAGAAGAAGCAGCTGTGCAGCGTAACGACAGAATAAATCCAGCTTTGTGTCTTTTTTCCATTCTAGCTAAAGTCCGGGACAAACTGCGTCTCTTCTCAGCTCAATACGAAACGTGTAATATTTTCTCTGAATGAGGGACCATTCCATTTTTTTAAGGAGCCGTTGGCAACTCTACTAACCTTATGAATAAAATAAAGTTCACTATCAGTAACATCACCCACCTAAAAACTCCATCAAACTGGCTAGAACGCAGTACGAGTTATTGCAACTGACAGTAAAAAGTCAGCACAATGAAAATAAACTCCACCTAAACTTAGTTTATATCTGACCCAGATAGACTGCAGCTCATAACTTCTTACCTGAAGTTCAGTTCACCTGACACGCGGACTGGTGGCTGCCTCGGGTCTTTCCTCCTCCTGCCTCCCCTTCCCTCATCCACCTACTGCCTCTGTGGAAGCCCCGTCATAGCCACCACCAAACAACGGAGTTATTTCTACACATCGACCTGCATCTGGCCAATCCACCACCTCTCATTGTTCATGCCCTTACAAAATAAAAATAAAAAATAAGTCACCGGGCAGATGCCCGGTATGCCCGATGGCCAGTCCAGCTATGTTAACCTGCAACCAAATCTGCAGCTCCATACAGTAATGTTACGACTTAGATTATATCTTATAACGCATAACTCTTATGTTAGCTGCCCTCAGTAGCATACTGTCTGAAATATTCCACAGCTGCAATAATTCTTTAAGTGTTATTTTTTCCTTGGTATTCTAATTTCACCGAAGTTTACTAAACTCAACAAACTTAATATTACTTACCGGGACATTTATTCTGTCCTCATTTTCTTTCACCGAAAAATTGTTTCCTGCAGTGACGTCTTTCGTGCTTGGCTCTCCTACCTTTGCTAACGTGATGCTCATAGCGCAGAAGTGATGCTGCATTCACTTACACTTGGATATCTGAGCGTCACCGTGAAAACATAATCGGATATTTGATTGAATTTTTATTGTTTTGCCTTTGGGGTGGCACCTGGGGTGGCCAGTCTGGTTGGGGGGGTGGCCTGTGCCCCCCCAGGCCACCCCGCTGGACACGCCATTGCATCACACATCAGATCCAAACATCCGGGACACGGCTCAGGAAACAAAGACCGGAGCGCTTTTAAGGCACAGACAAACCCCACGAAGATGGAGCAGCTCGTTACCAGTCAGCGCGAGGCCGGACCAGTTTAACCAGCAGAGGACCAAAGTTCCCTCTAATGTTTCATGTGTCTGAGCGCACAAACTCCCTGAGCGTCCCTTGGACCACTGTGAGCGACAGCAGACGTGTGCACTGTGGTCACGCCAGCATCCAATCATCCAAGTTACATGTTTATTAAAATAATCAAATTACAGCGTTTATGTTAGACGACTTTTCATTAACTGCTTTAGCTCACTGACAATGAGAATGTAAAAAAGATCTTGTCCATGTGCAGCATGTTAACACTATTGGAAGGAAAAAATAACTTGAACTCCAGTTTTGAAAACACAACTTTCTTTATTCTTTCATAAAGCTCTGACTGTATTGTGAGTCTGTGGTCTGGGAGAGAGTCTGTAACTCTGTCTGCAAATACAGTAAATAATGACCAATGTTGGGTAATTAATTATGTAGTTACTTCTTCAAAAAAGTAACTGAGTTATGAAAACAAAGTGTTTTGCAGCTGTTTATCTAAAAATGCAGCCAAGGCGTTTCTTAAACAAACATTTCAAACTATTTACAGAACAATCAGCTGTTCTGCATCAAATCTGATGCCACACAAATTATTTGTGCTGCTCCAAAAATAATTTGTGTCCACTATGAGATGAAGGAGAACAACAGCCTGATACCTGCAGGCCTGACAGCAGCAGATGTGTCACTGCTGTAACACCTGTAACACTCAGCAGGCGCCTCATTGTTCTGACACACAACAACACTGTTGACTACACTACACACTAACTACACACTGACTACACACTGACTACACACTGACTACACAAGATTTGTGCTAAACGTCACAAATGTCTCACATCTCAAACACACCGTCACTCCTAAAACGTCCCCCTCCATAAATAACTAAATGCCATGTAGCCATATCATTTTTTGATTGGTCCACATGGTACATTTTTCCACCAATAGGAAAGGGCGGCGTTTGGTTTTTGCTCACAGGCTTTCGAGCGTTTTCCTTATAAACATCAACCACGTTGATTAGCTGCGTATATACGAATGTGAATCGCGTGATTGGCTGGACTGTGGGATGAGGCGACATCGTTCTGATCCCGTACGGGAGCAGCCAGTCACTGACTAACACTGCAAAACAGAATTGATAAAGTTTAATTTTAATTCAGCTTAGATTTGTTTTTTTTGTGGGCACAGACGTGCCAGCAGTGCGCAATCGTGCACGCGCGCAGCTTAGAGGGAACATTGCAGAGGACATAGACCAGAGGTATGAAGACGAGCTTCTGTTTAGTTCATGTGTCGGAGGAAAGGCTTTTCTTCCTGGCTTGATGAGAGCACACGGAGCCTCTTTCAAAGTGTGCTGTCACAGTCAGGATCACCGAGCACGTCTGCAGGTCGGCTGTTATCACGCTGGACTACAGCGCTGATCAAAGGTTCTCCTCACTCTACGATGCACCAGTGTTTGTCTGCACATAACAGCGTTTAAACGGTTCCTGCAGGCTCTTTGTTCGCCCGTCACACACACGCTTCACTTGTTTCCATGTTTTTATTCAATCTGTGTAAAATCCCAAAGAAAACACAGTGTAACATCAAATTGTATTTTTGCTCCAACGAGGTGATTCCCAAACTCTACGGCAGGTAAACTGGATCAGAAAGACCCGACACAGGACCTGAGAGACGATCTGGACCTTCAGCTGATCATCTGCTGCTCACTGAAGTCTCATCAGAGACGATCAGTGAAGGACGGCTGTCAGGAAGACGTTCTTAACGAGGGGACACGGGAGGGAAGGCAGAGGTCTGAAAATGACACGAGAACTGGACGATGGATCCACATCACGGTCAGTGTGTACGAGGAGGTCAGGAGGCGGCACGGTGGAGGCTCTGTCATGGTTTCAGTGCTGTTGGAGACCTTTGATAAACTGATGAACTATCAGAGTCTGATCCACCAGCCAGGAACATCTGGAAACAGCAGCTTGTTTCAGCATGACAAAGATCCAAACACACAGTCAGTGCATCAAAGCACACGTGGATAGAAACACACAGAGCTCCACATCACTGAAGCAGTGTGGGATCATCCTGACAGAACAGCATGAGAGTCCTTCAGGGAGCCTGAAGAACAGTTCCTGAAGACCCCCAGAGACCCCGCCAGAGCCCCCCCCAGAGAGCCGAACTCTGTCTTTGCCTAACATTCTGCATTTGCTTGTGTCTGCAATAAACGACTGCACGTATTTCCCACAGGCTTGTAAAAATAAGAAGTGAAGGGCGGTTTGAGTCAAAACCCTGTAGGCGTGGCTGTTCAGGCTCAGGTGTGTGCGCTCTGTGGGTGAACTGTTCAGGCCCTGTGTGATAACCTTAAAGTGATAAAATGTCTCCTCCTCTTTTCGTCCTCAGATCTTCTCCTCTGTCGGGGCCACGCGGCCTCCTTCCAGCCTCATTTCCACGCTGACACGTGACCACGGGAAGGACAAGAAGCACGCTTCAGAGCAACGACACGCACGTACGCGCAGATGCACCGACGAGCGACTCATCTGAGGGTCTTGAACACCGTGTTTAGATGTTTAAGAACTACAAGCACGTTTTCACATCATCGTTCACGTCAGCTGACGCAGAAAAAAGCCGATGCTGTAATCCTGGTTCTTCCATTTAGGTCGGACCTCTGTGTCGTGTCACCCGCATGCTTTCAAAAACACAAGAAACTGCTTTATTGGTCACGTACACAATCACACAGATGACGTGACCGAGCTGCGGACGGGCTGCAGACGTAGCCGCGCCATTCCAGGCTTGGTGTTTGGCATGGGGGCCGAGCCAGGACCCTCACTGGATACTGGGAGGGAATCAAACTTGCTCCAAAGGTGTGTGGTCTTAACACTACACTATCCAACACAGACGAATCACAGCCTCAAAGCAGTGCATGCTGGGAAGTGAATGCTCACCGTAAAGTATTCACAGCTCTGAGAGTCACACTAAAGATGAACAGGCACGCTCGGTGTGACAGAACTGCCACGAAACTAAATGCTGATAACTGGGCTCTTCCTGTTAAAGGGGAGTTTTTCCTTCCCACTGTTGCCAAAGCGCTTGCTCCATGGGGGCGTGGTCTGATTGTTGGAGTTTCTCTGTTTATCGTAGGTCTTCACCTTACAGTACGAAGCGCTTTAGGCGACTGATCTGGGGCTCGTGAGCGTGAGCAGCATGGAGGGTTTTTACATTCGTTGTTTCACATGTTGTTTGCAAATATAAACACGTCTTTGTTTGCTGGAGAAATTAAAGCCTGACCTCACCATGTCTGTGATGGCGGTTCCCCGGAGAGCGCCGTACGTGATGTTCAGTAAAACGTGACAATAAAGTCTGTGTGTGCCGTGTGTTTATTAAAGACGTTCAGCTGCTGTTTGAGTCTCTGATCGTGCTGCTTTCAGTTTCACGCTCTGAGCATGCTCTGTTTAAGACGTCATCATCACTCTGCACTGCTACAATGACGCGCCTGCACGCCCGTGTCACGAGGTGTACGCTACGCTTTGTTCACACAGCATCAACAAGACAAGTTCAGCCCTTCGGATGGAGGTCAGGTTTACGGAGGCGTGCAGGTCTGAGAGCAGCGTGGAGATGAACGGCAGGGATGCTGGCGTGTGGCGGTGAACTGCCCGACTGTGAGCGCGAACACTTGCTCGCCACAACTGTAAGTACAGCTGGGCGTGACGTGATATTCACTTTACTAGGAACCCCAGAAACCAAAGCTTCAGTGAAACGCTTTCACTCGACCCTGAGAGAAGAGACATTGATGACCATCAGATCCAGGCTGCACTCGCTCCGTTTCACAGGAAACACGATTCACCATAAAAACATGGGCTGATCGGCCCCAGTGCACAAACTGGAGGGTCGTCAGAAACCAGGCCGGTGCACACGCTAGCATTAGCCATCTGTTATCATTAACGTAGCAGCTAGCGGACAGTAGTTGGATAAAGATGAATTGGAGCTCAGCGGGAGATCGAGCCGTGACAGAGCAGATTACGGACGCGTGGACCAGGAGGGGAGTGGAGGACCAATCGGACGGTTTCAGGCCTGAAGAGCTGAGGACCAAAGAGCTGCACGCTTCCTGCTTCATGTGTTTCTGGCTGCGTTGGAGCAGCTGTGAGGTCAGTTTTAGCTAACGGCTAACTCACAGCACACGTTACCATAACGCTCTCGGCAATAACGAAATGGTTTCCATGTGTTTGCCATCGTCGTGCTGTTTGCCATCGTCGTGCTGTTTGCCATCGTCGTGCTGTTTGCCATCGTCGTGCTGTTAGCCATCGTCGTGCTGTTAGCCATCGTCGTGCTGTTTGCCATCGTCGTGCTGTTAGCCATCGTCGTGCTGTTTGCCATCGTCGTGCTGTTTGCCATCGTCGTGCTGTTTGCCATCGTGGTGCTGTTTGCCATCGTGGTGCTGTTTGCCATCGTCGTGCTGTTTGCCATCGTCGTGCTGTTAGCCATCGTGGTGCTGTTTGCCATCGTCGTGCTGTTAGCCATCGTCGTGCTGTTTGCCATCGTCGTGCTGTTAGCCATCGTCGTGCTGTTAGCCATCGTCGTGCTGTTTGCCGTACCCTTTGGTCTAAAATACATTTCACCTTCAAATCTGTGAAGAGCTTTTATTCATTTCAGTCTTAAGCTCTTATTTTTTTTACTCTTAACTTCTAATTGGAAAAGAACACGTTCATCTTCTTCATCATTACTTTTGGGGTCAAAGTCTTCCCCGTGGTATCGAGTCACGCCGTCACCTCAAAGCTGACCCAGCTGCTCAGCCTGTTTTTAGCGAGCAGCGCAAATCTCTGCAGGCTGGAAAAAAGAAGCTCCATCCCAGAGCGCGGTGCAGGCCTCTCAGGCTCCACAGCTGCTAAGCTAATTAGCCTCGGTCTCAATCTAATCTGCAGGAGGCTGCAAGCTGCTGCTGATCCCTCTCAGCCAGAGCTAATGGACAACAATTAGCACCACTGATTTTCTGCACAATGGAGCACGGAGGGGGGGCTGTTAATAGCTCTGATGTGAACACAGGGTGGGGGGAGTGTGTGTGTGGGCAGTGATGAGGCTCATAGTCCACACAAGTCGAGCACGATCAATCACAGCAGCAGCGCTGCCTTTATGGAGATCCTGTGTGTGTGTGTGTGTGTGTGTGTGGGGGGGGGGGGGGGCTTCAGGCGACGGCAAGTAGAACAAACATCATTAAACAAATGAAAACAGGACGCTTGTCTTTCCAAACACGCCAGGATTACGCCTGCTGTTCATGCTTCAACCTTAAAGGCTGTCACTGCTTTTATAAGTAAATATGTTTATGCTGTAGGTGCGTGATAGGTTTGTAGCTTGAACCTATTCGCTGGAATGTTGAAGACAATATAATTACACCGCAAGCAAGACACGAAGTAGGCAAAGTTCTTCATGTTTCTCGTGCACGGGAGAGAACCGGACAGACGCCGTTCCTTCACTTGACCCCAGTTGCTCTCGTCTGTTCCCCCGTAACACTGCTCTTTTATTGAGGTTACATGAATATGCATAGGGTCATTAACATATGATGTCTACATACACACAAAGAGTACCGTGTGTGTGTGTGTTACTGCTGATCAAAGGGTCCTATAACATGAAAGCACAAAAGCAAACATCCTTGGTCAGGAAGAGGGTAGCCTCCCCCTAGATAACACGGTGAGGAAGTCCAGCAGTTAAAGCACTTAGACTAGAACAGACGTAGCTACGTTAATCCTACCATAAAACAATAAGACAAGGTACCACCTCTCTCGTGCTCCCAGAGTGCTCTCTAATGCACACAAAGTTTGCAGACCATCAAGGATCAAACCTCTACCAATCTACAACTAATATAAAACTCTAAGCATATATAAGTAGATATTTCTAAGCATAAATGGCAATCAACAATACAAAACCTAACAGTGCGGACCCTGCAGACAAACCCCAACAATCAGATGACATGTGAGCACACGCTTGGTGACAGTGGAAAGGAAAAACTCTTATCAGGAAGAAGCCTCCGGCAGAACCAGGCCCCCAACAGGGAGCCAATGAGGAGAAGCCAGCATGGTGGAAGTCCGAGCTCTCGCTGCAAACATCTCCAGATGTCTCCCATGTAACAAAACATGTCACAGCACGCTGCACCTCTGTTCTGGGCCCGGGGCCACATGTTTGACACATCTGTGCTGGGGCGAGGACCCTGCATTAATGGACGGAAGCATCGATGGGATGTGGCGTGTCAGCTGCTCGAGCGCACACAGCCACCATTAGAATGCGGACGCTGTGATGGGAGCAGCGAGGTGAAGGACAGGCCTTCATGGGCTCAGGGCCGAGTGAAGCAGAGGCTCAGCAGCTGAAACCTTCTTTGCTTTAACGAGTCAGCGACTGGCACTCTTCCAGCTCCACTCAGAGCATCGCTAAAAACGGGACAGTTTCTAATGCGTCTCTGTGTTTAACGGCTGTAAGCTCAGCTGTTTCTTCCTGCTCTGACGTCCAAAAGCACCACAACCTTTTACTCTTTCTGGAGGCGCAGCCGGTGGACGAATGCCAGTCTGATACCAACGCTTGTATCAGCATCAGATCAATATTTGATTCTGTCCTCTGAACAGTGTTAAATCATTCTTAATGAACAAACATCCATCAAACACGCTGAGAAACATGTGTGAACCTTTCTGTGGTTTATTTACAGCCTGCAGGCACGTTTACGTCCAGCTCTTCAAAATAAAAGCTGAGAGGTGTGTTTTATTGTGGAAAGTAAAAGTCAGTGATGGTTCATGTCATAAATCAGGACACACTGCTCACACACCTGTGACGGCATCGATGCTCCTCACAGATGGAGCAGGAGGAGGCGACATTAACCAGCTGATGAACCTCCAGCTGTGTGACCACAGGACAGCGACGCCTGACCCGGCGTCCTGAGTCAGGACCGGACCGATCCAAATATCGGATCGATGTCTCCTTAATGAGAGCTCCTCTGCACCGCACTTCCTTTCAGACTTGCTCTTATTACATTTCATTCAAAGTGACAGGGGAGGGGCCTGTCCAGGCTTTAAACAGGCTGAGGACATCCCCTGTTTCCCTCCACCTCGCCAGGCAGGAGCCGGCCCCGCCCCCTGCAGACAACGCTAATGCCTTTATTCGTTTCTCAGAGTCCATTAACGGGCACTAAGCCTTCCTGCGGTCTCCATCACTGCAAGCTCCCAACACTCTGCAAACCTCATCCATCTCCAACCACTTATCAAAGTTACAGTCACGACTCCACCTGGAAACGCTCCGTCCGAGGAAGCTTACAGGAAGCGGGGTTCACGCCGACCTCGTCTCTGCTTTACCTTGACCTAAAAACACAGATGCAGACGCGTCTGCAGTACTGCGCCCTGAGCAGCGCCTGCAGGTGCAGCGCGCCTGTCAGAGCGCTGAGCAGCAAATAACAGACACAAATAACTCAGCGCGCTGCGGCGGCGCCGAGAGGAAGATGATAATTCCTGTTAAAAACACGGCGTTACCTTTGATGTGAAAACAACACAAAGTGAAGTGTTACATAAAGATGGGGGAGGTGACAGAAGGAGGGCGGCGTGCAAATGAAGAGGGAAGACAGGAAGTAAGTTCACGGCTGATTCGAGCTCAGCGAGCGTCTGAGCGGCACTTCAAACGAGTGTGACCTGGATTCATTCATCAGGCCTCAAAAACGCCAAAACTTCACAGATCACACCTCTGACTCCCACAGCTTCACGCCAGGCAAACAGGAAGTCCCGCCTTTCAGCGTCGGCTCGTCTTAGACTGCACGTTCAGCGGTGAGCTTCCTGCTTGCAACCCGCCGCCGTCACTTTGACCTGCAGTTCATCAGGAAAACGCTGACACATCAGAACAGCCCCGATAACGGCGCCACAGACTCCCTGCCAGCACCTGCCAATCAAAACCAAGCACACCCAGTGATTGGACACTGTGCTGAGAGGCGGGGCCAGGTGCTCAGAGTGAGGAGGGTTTCCTGGAGTCACACTAAGCTTCTTATTTCAGCCGCGGCGTCACGGAGGCGTGCTGAGCGTTGGAGGTCATTTGGACGTGTCCCCCTGCACACCTGAGCGTCACGCTTACAGGCTGCCTCGCTCGCCCCACCGTGAACTGTAAACAACTCATTTTTGTGACGCCCCAGGTGGGCGGGGTTGAACAAACAGCTGCGCGGTCACGCTCGGGTGGAGCTTCCTGGGCAGCAGAGCAGACGTCTCACGGCAGGTAAGCTCGACTCCATCCGTCCTCCATAAACAGCAGAGTGACGACAACCTCGCGTTATGAGTTTGTTCCAAACTGAGCTCGGAGAAGCAGTTTACCTGCTCAAACACCTGAGGAGACCGACACACCTGAGCCTTCATGAGTTAAACCTGAGCTTTAGCTTCAGTGGGAGGAGCTCTGCTTACTGAAGTAATATGATGAAAACCACGTGGACGTCACACCTGCATCACCAGCGCCGCCTGGTTTCTCTGATGACATCAGCAGTCAGTCAGGAGATGATTGGGGACATTTACCGATCACTATTATCGATCACTGACTGTGACCCCGAGCCACGTATGGATTAGTCAGCAGCTCAGAGGTCAGAGGTCAGGAGGCCTGAGCATCATGTGACTGCTATCAAGCTCACATTAGAACACAGTGTTTCACACACAGGATCCAACACCAAGCAGTTACTCACATACAGGGCTCTTAATTTGACAAGTCAGTGGTGCACACACACGCAGAAGCAGCCGTGGCCCGAGCCCCCGGCTGACCCTAACCAGCAGAGCCAGAACCAGAGAGGAGGTCTTACCCCTGCCGGTCTCCGTCCACCAGGATCCGAACCAAGATGCCGGTAACAGCCACCAGGATGGGGTAGTGGTCCACACTCTCCAGCCCTGCAGGAGGAACAGAGTTCATCAGAGTGGCACGACTGCGAATCCGACCGGATGATGGACGCTGAGGGGGCGTGTCTCTCATTGTTATTCCCATAACCCTAATATCAGTGATCCTGGCCTGTGATGCGTTGAGCTCCCTCCTTTCACAGAGCGTGACATCACGTGTTCTCACTAACACGCTCCATGTTTTTAGTTGTTGCCGTCTGTCATTCACACTCTTTAAACCTTTAAACCTCGTGCTCCTCGCACGTCCTGGTCGGACGGAGTTCAGGCGGAGCTCTGGATCACACCTGCGTGCATGAAAGCAGCACGCAGGTGTGATCAGGCCTGCAGGTGTTTGATGGATCAGGTCACTGTCATCATATTTCAGAGCGTCTAAAGCAGAGACGGGCTGCTGATCAGTATTACTTGGATCCTGCCATCAGAGCCGGCCCACACACCTGATTGGAGGCCTCGGCGAGGCGCGCGCACACCTGCAATTAAATTATCCCAGAAATAACCTGGAAAGGTGTCATTATCATTATCAGGTGGTAATAAGAAGGCTGCTTCCAGTCGGCTCCAACTATAAATCATCAGCGCTGCGACAGACGGGTGACCTGTGCAGGTGTACCCTGCGTCCCACCCCCACAACACACACACACACACACAGTTAAAGGAGGCGATGACCTCCCTATAAACACGGTGGCTGTGTGGGCGGAGCGAGTGAGGATGTTGCTGAGGTCCAATCAGCTCACAGCAGTGATGATAACAGGAGTGAAATAATCAGCTGGGCTAAAGCAGAGTTAAACGTTTATTTTTGAAAAGGTGAGGTTACAGCACGCCGCTCCTGTTATGGCACAGCGACGTTTCCATCAGGAGGAGCGCGAGGGCCTCCCGCTGAGCGCCATCAATGAATCACACGAACTCACAGCGAGCCAACAGCTGGAAGAACCAATTAAATAGGCAGGAAACCACACGTGGTTATTGTCCTCCTGCTGATGGACGCTGACGCTTCTGCTGAAGGTAAAAACCTATTTCTGTCAGGAAGCAGGATGTAGACGCAATCATGCATGGATGGACTTTCAAAACGGTTTATTTTCTTCCTTGTTGGTGGCAACGTTTGACATTTTTAAAGATCAGTGGAAACTTCAGCATAAAATAATTCTTTATGGTCATTTTGGGCATGTTTGACCCCCTCTGATGACCGACTACACTCAGGCTAGCATCAGGCTTTATAAGATAGGGCTTTGGAGTTGACGTCACGCCGCAATGCATTATGGGAGCGCAGCGCCATTTTCGGGGTCTACGAATCAAACCAAACACACTGTGTTGGAACGACGACTACAAGAAAGATGCTTAAAAGCAGCTCAAAAGAGAATGAACTGTATAGAGACCGATTTCATTCAGAGGCGAAGCGGCGGTACTTGCAGAAAATAGCGTGCATTGGAAATGTGGACCCGTATGAAACACGGCCGTGGAGTAGAAACCCTGAAGACCAACCGCTACTGACGTAGCCTGACATATTTTCGGACCTTATCTGTGGAGTCAGCGCGTACAAGTCGTCATTCAAGCAAAGGTAAGTCAGCTCGAGTACTGCGAGTGAAATGCGTTTGATTTCCTTGCAAACATTCAGATTAGTGCAGCATAAATTCATTCATGAGGGGAAATTACAGTGAGAACATGTGGAGGCTGTTGGGTGGATAACATAGCGAGTTCAGTGCATTGATGTGACATCCTTGCATTACATCCTTTAGGTTCATTTTCTGCAGGCAGGTTTCTGACAGAGAACAGGCAGGTTTACACTATAACCTGCAGCGTTCTATAGATGGACACATAAAGAAATGAAAAATTACATGTATGTGCTAACTTTCTAAACACTTTGTTACATTTATGATAAAGTAGATAAAACACATTTGTGTCGGCTTTGGCTCATAGTTCTTGTCTTTAAATGAACTTTGTCTGTGTGTGTTACTGCACTCTCAAAGACTGAATGAACCAGCATTGCAGCCATGGGTCACTGTGAGCATCACAGGGAAGGTTGAAGCCGCCCACTGCACCTGTATGGCCGGAGTCGCAGAGACCTGCAGCCATGTCGCTGCTCTTCTGTTTAATGTAGAAGCAACAGTGTTGATCCGTGGCACAAGGACTGTTACAGATGAACCTGCATACTGGGTTTTGCTGGGTAATGTGACCAAGATACAGCCAGAGGTTGGCCATAAGATAGACTTCTCCTCTTCAGCTGCCCAAAAAAAGGCTCTTGATCAAAACCTAAACAGACCATCTGTAGTGACAGGTAAAAGGAGCCGTCCTCAAAACAGAAAAATCCCACCTGCTACTGTGGAGGAGTTGTCACTGCTATTGGATACTTTGCTGGAACACAGTAAAGCTGTGGGTTGTGGGAATGACCCATAATGTTTTATCTAGGGGTCTAGATTTATGCCTGTAGTGCACTGCCGTGTAAATAATTTGCATTTACTGAATATATACTGACTGAGTCCCGCTGTTCAAAAGTTGAATAAAGAAACAAACTAATTTTTGCCTCTTTTTTTTTTTTTTTATTAAAACCACTTTATAGAACATCACATCAGTTGCAATGATGATGTCATTTATAGTTTACAAATGACAAAATGTTTACACAAAATCATGAGTGTTTACATGACATCACCCACTACTAACATTATTTACTGTATCTTTTGAAAAAATACAGCAATTTTAACAGCACAAGACTTAAGAACATTTAACAGGAGCAGGTTTCATTCTTCCCTGGTTTTATTATCACTGTTCACCAAAACGCAGCAAACCTTCACCATCTTATCCAGGAGGGTCCCCTCTTCACCCTCACATGGAAGAAGTAATCTGATTGGCATGGTGGTATGTTTGAAGCAGGTCCCTTGTGTAGCGCTGGAACCCAGTCACGATGTTTCATCCATTTCATGGGCTGGTTTGCTGCAATAATGCCAAATAATTAGCATCTCTATAGATAGAAGGTAGTTCTGCAAAATCACTCAGTAGGATGTTTGTTCTAATTTGCTATGACCTCAGAGCGCATCGAAAATAAAACTAATAGGCTATAAAGATATGAACATATTTAGAACTTACCGGAATGAAAATGTCTGGAGCACCAACAGATATTTGGAGATGGAAGAGAACTGGAGCTCGCCTCACAGCTGCTCTCCAGGCTAGACGCCTTCGTTTGGTAACATCGATACACGAGCTGCTCGTGTTGCTTCCAGGTTGGGAAAGAATGAAAAGATAAACCATTTTCAACCTTATTCTCTTGCCGGTCGTGTGATCGAACATTGCAGCCGACCACACAGCAAATACGAACCATGGCTGTTGTGTGTGATTTCGCTCCCTTTTCACTTGCGCTAGACCCCCAAAATGGCGGATCGGGCCAAAATCCTTTCCACGCCCACCCCCCGTGACATCACGCTCCAAAGCCCTATCCGGTTGTTCAGTCTGACATCACTAGCCGTGTCTGGGTCTAAACTCCGCTGCAGGTCCATATATCAAACGATCACTATGGCATTACTGAGAGTTGAAAACTGTCTAAAGTCTTTCATCTTTAATAAAATGATCAGCGTTCTGCTCTACCAGGTGTAACAATTGAGTTTAACATCCAGGCATCCATGAAAACGGAATTTATGACATTTAACGGAGTTAGAAGTTAGCAGGGAGTTAGCTCGCTAGCTTCTATCTAAATACAATATAGCATGTCCTGACTGCGGGGTTTTGGAAACAAATTCAAACGTACAGCTCTGTTATCACTTCCAGCATAAATGAAGACAGAAAACTAAACAGCAGTGACGTTTGTAGGGTTACTGAAGTTGGGCTAGCTGGTATATAATGATGTGCTACGTGACCGCTAGCGACACAGCTATGTTAGCATAATATAAACAAGCTAACTTTTTTCCCACTCGATAAAAGTTAACGTGAGTGTTCTCGGTGGTCAGGAACAAATGTAATCGCATGGCAGGATGCTGTAAAAGGACCAAACTTCAGCCAGAGAACAACTGAGATAATCCATCCACAATACGAGGTTAGTCATTCATATACTGCTGCATGGGCTGGGCTGTAGTTACATCCTAAGGTTTTAAAAACTGAGCTTAAATAAATGATTAGCGGTAATAAAAGCCGAGGGAGGTCAACAGTGATCACTGACTGTTTTAGGAGCTTTTTGAGATCAAATAGAAGAAAATACAAAACATTAAACATGTTAACAACACAAAAGCCATATTAAACACAGACTACTTTAGACCCGGAAGTAGGATTCATCACGTCATCACTGAACAACCGGATTGCTGGTGTTAGCCAACAATGGAGAGGAAGAAAGCTTCAAACAGGAAGCAGAGGACGAAAACCAGGAAGTGGAGAACCTGTACATTTGACTTCAGAGTGTGTGTCTGTCTGTGTGTGTGTCTGTGTGTGTGTGTGTGTGTGTGTGTGTCTGTGTGTGTGTGTGTCTGTGTCTGTGTCTGTGTGTGTCTGTGTCTGTGTGTCTGTGTGTCTGTGTCTGTGTGTGTGTCTGTGTGTGTGTGTCTGTGTGTCTGTGTCTGTGTGTGTGTGTCTGTGTGTGTGTCTGTGTGTGTCTGTGTGTGTGTCTGTGTGTGTCTGTGTGTGTGTGTCTGTCTGTCTGTGTGTGTCTGTCTGTCTGTGTGTGTGTGTCTGTGTGTGTGTGTCTGTGTGTGTCTGTCTGTGTGTGTGTGTGTCTGTGTCTGTGTGTGTCTGTGTCTGTGTGTCTGTGTGTCTGTGTCTGTGTGTCTGTGTGTGTGTGTCTGTGTGTCTGTGTGTGTGTGTCTGTGTCTGTGTGTGTCTGTGTGTGTGTCTGTGTGTGTCTGTGTGTGTGTGTCTGTGTCTGTGTGTGTGTCTGTGTGTGTCTGTGTGTGTGTGTGTCTATGTCTGTGTGTGTGTGTCTATGTCTGTGTGTGTGTCTGTCTATGTCTGTGTGTCTGTGTGTGTGTATGTCTATGTGTGTGTGTGTCTATGTCTGTGTGTGTGTGTATGTCTATGTGTGTGTGTGTCTATGTCTGTGTGTGTGTGTGTGTGTGTGTGTGTGTGTGTGTGTGTGTCTGTCTATGTGTCTGTGTGTGTGTATGTCTATGTGTGTGTGTGTCTATGTCTGTGTGTGTGTGTCTGTCTGTGTCTGTGTGTGTCTGTGTCTGTGTGTGTGTCTATGTCTGTGTGTGTGTGTCTATGTCTGTGTGTGTGTGTCTATGTCTGTGTGTGTGTGTCTGTCTGTGTCTGTGTCTGTCTGTCTGTGTCTGTCTATGTCTGTCTGTGTGTGTCTCTGTGTGTGTGTGTCTGTCTGTGTCTGTGTGTGTCTGTCTGTGTCTGTGTGTGTCTGTGTGTCTCTGTGTGTGTGTGTCTGTCTGTGTCTGTCTGTCTGTGTCTGTCTATGTCTGTCTGTGTGTGTCTGTCTGTGTGTGTCTGTCTGTGTGTGTCTATGTCTGTCTGTGTGTGTGTCTATGTCTGTCTGTGTGTGTGTCTATGTCTGTGTGTGTGTCTATGTCTGTGTGTGTGTGTGTGTGTGTCTATGTCTGTGTGTGTGTGTGTGTGTGTGTGTGTGTGTGTGTCTCTATGTCTGTGTGTGTCTATGTCTGTGTGTGTGTGTGTCTATGTCTGTGTGTGTGTGTGTGTGTGTGTGTGTGTGTGTGTGTGTGTGTGTGTGTGTGTCTGTGTGTGTACCTGGCAGTCTGAGGTTGACGACTCGGTCAAACAGGTTCTTCTCTGCTGTCACTCGGTTCAGCACCTGGTTCAGCAGCTGCACGTGAACAAAAACATGAGTGAGGCTCCGCCCACTGTGATGTCACAGGAAATATGACATCACGGTCACTCCTCTCAGTAGCCACTCAGAAATGTGTGCTGATGTGGGCGGGTTTATCAGTGCGTGGCGGCGTTTGAGTTCACATAAACCTGAGTCCATGGTTAATTCTGCTGTCGGCTGATTGGCTGCCGACTCATCGTTAAATATTCTAAGCTGGCTGGTTTTTGGGTCATGTGACCGGGGCGGGGGGGGCAGGTGACATCATCTCCATCTCCTCCTGAGGAAACTTCTCCTGGCGTTGTGGGCGGGGCTGGAGCTGAACTGAAGCTTTTTTAATATTCGTGTCTGCTTCCTGTTCTGGAGCTCCAATAAGGAGCAGCAGCTGTGATCACATGACAGCGCTCTGCAGGCCGACGCCGCTCACATTTATCTCTCTGCTGGCTGTTCTCGTGCTGCTCTGATGATAAGCAGCCAATTAATTCAGTCTGACTAACAGACCGAAGGCTGTAGTTGTTTTAATTCACGATTCGCTGAAGTCGCCGCACAGACCGTCTGTGACATCACACGTTTTTGTTTGAACCCAATAAAAACAGTTTTATCATCGACTGTGCAAGAAAAGATCAAAATCACATTACCTGGTCTGAAACCGGCCAATAACGAGCTCCGACTGTGTCGCAGTGAAACTAAACCCGGCAGCGCCTCACCTGAGCGAGCCGTCTGAGCAGCAGCTCCGCGGAGGGGCGGGACCAGTCCAGGAAGATCTCAGGCACCAGAGTGACGGTCATCTCGAGCACCCGCAGCAGGCTGACGGACAGGTCGAAGCAGGTCGCACACACCTGCAGGTGACAGCGCTAATCAGAAGCTGCAGGTTAACCTGTGGGCGGTGACCACACCTGTCACACCTGAGCCGCGTTACCTGAGCGAACCCGGCTGAGTGACTCAGATTACCTTCAGCTGACGAGTGTCCACAAAGTTCCTCTCTGGACGCTCCGCGGCCTGCTGGATCTGTGAAGACACAACCAATCAAAAAAAGCACCTGTCGCAGCTGTTTCTGCCCCGCCCCGTTAAGTAACCTCCTCCTTTCTGATTGGCTGCCCCAACTAACAGAATGTTTGAGCAGCATGTGGATGGAGCTGTCCCTCTATGACTTCATGCAGATCCAGAGGGGGCGTGGGCTCACAGGCGTCGCTGTGCACGCACTGAGGCAGCTTTGAAGGTGCCGGCTTTCTGCCTGAACCTCTGCAGGCGTGAAATCGAGGAGCCGCGTCGAGCTTCGCGTTCGCCAGTTTGAACCGAAGCAGCAGACGAGGAGGTGGACAGCGAGGAACGGAAACATGAGCCTAATCTCTGAAACGCTGCGAGCGCTGGCCTGGCTGAAAATACCCCGGCGCCCCGCAGGAATACGATCAATTACAGCGCTGAGTGGATGATTCGCTGCAGGATTTCCAGAAAAGCCCGAATAATCTTATTAAAGGGAAACAAAGCTCAGAGCTAAAGCTGACACTCCTCAGGCTGGGCTCGCTCTCGTGTTTCACTCAGAGGTCAAACACGCTGCGAACACATCCTCAACCTTCAGTTCACAGCAAAGCACGACGAGCAGGAAGTGAGGTCGGCCCGGCCTCAGCTGCGAGTGTACCTGCGAGGTCACAGTGGGCACACCTGTCAGGTGATGTCGTGTCAGCACGGAAACTAGGAACCGCTTCCTAAACCTGCGCTCTGTGTAACATCCAGCAGGGGGCGACTGCACTGGTTTTATAAAGAAGTCTGTGAGAACAGGTCCTGCTCGTCGCCCGAGGACGCGGGGGCCACGTTTGGATGGATCTGACCTTAGACCAGTTTTAGAGGAGCTTTCAGGTTCAGAGGATGTTTCTCCATCGTGGTCAACGCGTGGCGGAGCAGCAACCTGCACGTGTGGACGCCGAGCTGCTGAGCCGTGCACGGATTTATCAGAGCGCTGATTGAAGGTTGTCGGCCTCGTCCCCGCGCTCAGAGTCCTCCAGGTCCTCTGAGCATGCGGACGATGCTGTGGGAATGTGGGAAATCTGAAGCAGACTGAAACGAATGATCTGCGTTTATGAAGAGCTCCAATCAAACTTTACTTCAGTATCAGTAATTAATAAAGTGAGTCGGAGGTACTGAGTATAAATATTAAAGACATTATTAAACATGCTGTACATGAATACTAATGAGAGAATTTCAGGGTTTTTAAGCACTCGTCGTTTCTGTTGATGTTTAAATAATGAGAGTTGGTGTTTCTGGACCTTCTATTCAACGCCGCGTCCTGCGCGTCCTCCCCCGCACCTGCTGGGACTCTGGTTGTTCTTACCTCCTGGATCATGCCGATGAACTCTGAGAAGGCCCAGTTGAGTTGGTTCAGGACGCTGTTGAGGAAAGAGGCGGCCATGTCTTTATCCATGCTGAGCAGCTCCGCCATGTGTCTCTGCAGCAGCAACGACGGGCACGGCTCTGAACCAATCAGATGACAGAGGACAGGTGAGCAGAGAGAAAGCAGAGGACCGGACGCTGCCCGGCCCGCCCCGGCAGCAGGTGTAGGACGCCGTGTGGACAGCGTTACAGACACTCGCCGTTTCCTCTATGTGCATGTACAATGACAATAAAGGCCTATTCTATTCTACTCTATTCTATTCTACATGTCTGTCATATTCTTCAAAACCAAAGCAAACATGAGTGAAAGGAAACGGGACACCGAGGGAAAACGGTCACAGACACACAGAGGAGGGACGGAGGAGGAAGGACACGGCAAAGAGAGCAGGGAACACTGAGGAGAGGAGGAGGAGGCAGCAAATAGATGAAGGACGGCTCTCTGGCGCTTCGGCCTCCTCCGGGAGCTGACGGCAGCTCCGTGGAGTCATTAAATCCAATCCTCTCTGCCCTCTGAACAATATAACAAAAAACACCCGCTGAGTCTCAAGTACGATGCTGTGAGATGCGTCCCAGTTGGGGTTTATTACTGGGGCGGGTTTTGATAATTAATTTATCGATTGGCTTGAATAACGTGATATCGATTCATTAAAATCCTGAATCGATTTTTGAAATATAAATTTATTTTGCCCAAAACGCCAGAATCTCAGGTTAAACCTCACAAAATTTAAACAACCACCAAAACAGTAAATGAGAGCAGGAACACGATTCTGCACGAAGACATAAACACAAAGGGGGATCTGAGGGGATCTGCGCCATCTCGATGGTCTGTTAGGTCCAAAGACGGTGGTACTGCCTGGGTCTGCCTTGAGCTGATCCCCGGTTGGGCCCTGCTGATTCGACTCCCTGAATGCTGCAGTTTTATCGTGGGGGTGTTGATTCCTGTGCATGAGAGTTTCTATAGAGAGGTGTAAATATGGGCTGTCTGGATACACGAATGTGATGAGGCTGAGAGCCATACAGGGGTAAAGGGGTGGGGGGATGGTGGGAGGGGTTCACATGATGGGTTTTCTGGTTTCCTCACTTTTTTTTTTTTTTTTTTGAGTTCTTTGTTTTGTTTTTGTTTGTTTTAAAAAAATTCTGTAATTATCAATGTTGTTATGCTATTATTATTATTATTATTATTAAAAAGAAAAAATATGTAGTGATCTGAATTATAATATTTGTGACTGTCTGAAGCAAAGTTTCCCAGATTCAAATCGAATCGATTCTAGAAACCAGTGACGATACCCGGTCCTATTTATTACTGGGATTACTGAGTTTTTCTGGGCTCCATCAGCACAGCTACAGATTTGATTTCTTATGACTGAAGGAAACTAAAAAATAAAAAGTGCCGCAGCCGTTTACACGGAGCACAAATATGAATCCAATTAACAATGAAACGAAGCTATTAGGCCTCGAGCTTTAAACCGAGGCAGCCGCCACGAGCGCACAGCAGCTGCATTATGAGCACCACCCAGACCGCCTCCGCCTTTTATACTTGTCCGTTTGTCCACCGAACGACGTCCAAAGATGAGCTCACAGTAAGACAACAATCCAACAGAGTTTCTGTAATGAGTCATAATGAAGAACGAAGGAAAAAGCTCGATGTGGACATCACGCGAGACAGACTCCAAGTATCCAGAGCAGGATGTCGAACTCTTCTTCTGCTGCGGGAAACAAACAGCTCACTTTGGTCTCAGGCCAGACCAGCGAGCGCCGCGTCAGCGTGAAGACGTTCAACGACACGTGTAACCTGTGACGTGCGAGCACGCCTCACTTTGAATGCCTGTTGCCTGTCAGATGATAAGAAACGAGTCAAACTCTCGACTGTCCTGTGATTACCAAACAACCTTTCTGCTCATTTTTGGCAGTAATCTATTTTAAAGTCAACAGTGAAAAAAATGGAATTTTTTATTTTTTTTATTTAAACCTTATAGTACATAGAATAGAATAGAATAATCCTTTAATTGTCCCACAAGGGGAAGTTTGGTTGTAACAGCAGCCAAAACGACACATATTACCATAACTGTTATTATTATATTACTAAATCACCTGAACGGTGGGTCTTTATCACCAAGAAAAGAAACAGACTCTGAAATAACTTTCAAGAATTGTCCACAGACTGGAGTCTTTGCTGGGCCAATTCTGGCCCCTGGGCCTTATGTTTGACACCCCTGATCTAAAGCAAAAAATGACAAAGATTCAGATCAGCTGGAGAGGAAAAAAACCCTCAACGGGGGCAGCTGTGCCTCCAACCTGAAACGCTGAGTATCGACCGAGTTCCACCAGAGGGTCGTTTATAGATTAAGTACAACGTGCACTTCTGGCTGAGTCAGGCTCAGGAGGCTCAGGAGAGCAGAAGGAAGGGAGCAGGAGACAGAGACAGCGAGGACAACACTGGGAGAGGTGAAATGATCAACTTACTCTGGAAACTAGCAATGGACAGATCTCCTGAAAGGCATGCAAAGGAGAAGCACAGAGAAGTCAGCGTCCGTGCAGGAGTAAGACTCGGGTGGGACACAAACAGGATTCAGCACCACGGACAGAGCTTCTGTCCCAGTTCATATTCACGACACAGTCACTACCACGCCCTCTGACTTCAGCCACGCCCTCCGACCCATGCCACGCCCTGAGTCTGACCGATTACTCATCTTTAACCTCTGGTGTTTGCACTCTCAGTGTACCACCCTCATCCATCCCTCAGTTTTAGAGACGAGGAGAGGGGTTCGAGCTCTGTGCCTGCGCTCTGTACGCTGACCCAGCAGATCATCAGCAGGAATAACAAACTGGGAAACACGAGCGCCCAAACCTGATGGGAGGCGTAGCATAGTGTAGTCGGCATGCTGGACGTAGAAGAGGCAGTGGCTCTATCACTCCGTCTCTATTCTGTGTTTATTCTGTCTCTACTGAATCTCTATTCTGTCCTTTGGGAGTGCGCTGAGAAGCTGGAAGGAGCACTCCGAGTGAGGCAGACAGATCCAAGACAGTCAGTGAAGAGGAGGAGGAACTGAGGGAAGCTACGAAGAGGACGAAGATTGGACGGTGCAGATAAAACACCTGTGCAGGTATGGAGACGTCCAGGAGAGAGGCTGGTGTATAACTGACCTAAAGTAATGAATGAATTTCCCCTTTAAAAGAATTTAGTGAGCTACTTTCCTTTTTGCACTGTTGTTATTTGAGTGTGTCGAGCAGTTTTATTGCATTTGGCTTTTATTTTTCCACCCTGAGCTCTTTAAAAGAGTCAGTGAGGGGGTGCAGGGCAGGTGTTTTTGGATGCAGACGCTCCCATAAAGCACCGCAGGCCGGGATCAGAGGGCGTGAACGGGCTGCTAAAGTGCCTCCACGTGACGATCCACAGCTCGGCGTGCGAGGACCGAGCAGCGCTTCACTCTGAGAGCAGATGTTTCTGCATGATGTCAACGGCGAGTCGAGGCCGTCTGTGTTTTTCAGCACAAACACTGAAGCGCTGCAGAGCCGCTTCCTAAAATAAAACATCAGTCTTCATCTCGGCACAAACATCACACACAACTTTGGTGATTCATTTCTGACGTTCACCTCCACAAACGCTGATGATTAAAGCCGTAAATCACAGCGAGCTGCGGCAAAAATAAACTGCAGACGAGGCCGCCGCCTCAATTTATTTATGGAAATTCATGAAAGAGCGAGCACCTGAACCGGGAGCGTGCTGCAAACCAAGAGGAGGAGACGGGAGCTGATGACAGGCATGCACAGACAGAACAGCAAAGAGCACCTACTCTGCAGACTGGGCAGGTTGGCATCCTCGGGTTTGGTTTTCAGCAGATGAGGGAGGCGAGTGTATCTGTAGCCAAAACCACAACCCTGAGGAAGAGAGAGGGATGAAGGTCAGCAGAGCTGCAGGGAGACAGCTTCTCTCAGTCAAACTGCAAAAACACTGGAGCGTCTGGAAGATGATCGCTGAAGCATCAGTGCTGATCATCTTCCAGACGCTGCTTTACTTCTTGCAGCACTAACACTTCATCAGTGCTGATTTCACTGATTAATTAACAATAAACGATCAATAAATGTTTGTGTTAGACAACAAATACTGAGCAAAAGCCCGAACACGTCACTGTATCTTTGTTAAACGGCCGTGATGACCTAAAGAACTGGTTAAACGCTGATTTTCATCTTAAAGAAAGACGCCATGTCTGCTTGTGCTGACCGGCCTCTCTCGACCACTCAGGGCGGTGCATCCGTCAGTCTGTTCAAAGCTTGGCTGTGATTGGTGACAGCCGCTGCTCCACTTTCACCTGAGGCAAGACAGCGTGAACATGTTAACCCTTTGCGAGCTTCATTTCGTGGAGGATTCCTATAGAGACTGAATGTGTTGGTGCATTAGTCTGAACACTGCGGTCTGCTGATCCTCAGTAAACACCTTCAGTTCTTTCAGCTGTTGCCCTTCATACAGGAGCTGCTTCTACTTTTGCTCCAGTCTCACTCCGACTCTCTGGCCTCGAGCTCAACCTCGTCATCCTGTAAAGATACTGTTCTGTTGTCGGCTTCCTGTGAAGCTCTGCTTCTTTTAAATGTGCTGCATGAACAGACTTCACCGTGGCCCAGAGCTGACGGCAGGATCGCAGCACCTGCTCATAACAGCTGAGCAAGTAAAATTGATTTATAGCGCTTTTCACAGATAAAAACCACAAAGTGCTTTAACACACAAGAAATGGAAATATAAAACAACATAAGAGGAAATTAATAAAATGCTTTTCTAAATAAAAATGTCTGCAGCTGTTTTTTAAAACAATGAGTCCGTGCAGCGTAGAGACCGTGGGAGAGACTCCACAGCCGTGGGGCGCTGCCACCAGCGCCTCTGATCTAATGACCGTAAAGCTCGAGAAGATGAGTGCCGTGTCAGCAGGTCTGATAAATATTGGAGACCATGCAGGGCCCTACATGGTCTCCAATATTTATCAGACCTGCTCTAAAGGTTACAGCTAAAATTTTAAAATCAAACCTAAAACTTACAGGCAACCAGTGAAGGGAAGCTAAAACTGGAGTAACACGAGACCTCCTCTTGGAGCCTGTTAACAGTCGCGCTGCAGCCTTCTGCGCCGTCTGAAGACGATTTAAGGCTGATTTGTTAAAACAAGTAAAAGGTTACAGTAGTCTAACCGAGAGGAAGTAAAAGCACGAATAATCACCTCAAGTTCAGGCTTTGACTCCATTAGTCTGAGTTTAGAAACATTCAGTAAATGATAAAAACAGTTTCGGACCGGCTGCTCGAGCGACAGCGAGCTGTCAGACATGGCACCGAGGTTTCTGAGGCTCGATTTTACAGGAGGGTCTAAGAAGCTGATACGCTGAGTTTCTGTCTTATCAGAGTTTAGTTGGAGGGAATTGTCATTTAACCGCT
This sequence comes from Astatotilapia calliptera, assembly GCF_964374335.1. Taxonomy (NCBI): domain Eukaryota; kingdom Metazoa; phylum Chordata; class Actinopteri; order Cichliformes; family Cichlidae; genus Astatotilapia; species Astatotilapia calliptera. The sequence continues at coordinate 561,255 of NC_137426.1, read as the reverse complement.
GGTTGATTTCTGTCAACCAATGACTTCAATTAGACAATTTATAAAAGTCAGAAATCCTGAAGGAACAGTACAGTTGGATGTCATCAGCATAGAGATGATAGGAGATATTTTTATAGCGCTTAATAATTTGGCTCGGGGGGAATATATAAAGCAGAACTAGAACTGGACCCAGGACAGGTCCCTGAGGCTCCACGATTCATGAACAGTAAAAGATCTCTCACACAAATATGACATTTTAAAACAACAGCAGTAATCCCAAACAAGTTCTCGAGTCTGTTTATCAGGATGCTGTGATCTACAGCATCAAAAGCAGAGCCGAGATCCAGCAGGACCAGCACTGCGTCCTCTCCAGAGTCTGCTGCCATCAAGACATCAGTGGATACTGTAAGGGAGGCCGTTTCAGTGGGATGCAATTTACAAAAACCAGACTGGAAAGTGTCCATAACTGTTTCCTGGATAAAAATGCAGTTAAGTTGTTCTACTACTACGTTTTCTAAAACCTTCTATATAAAAGGCAGTTTGGATATTGGCCTGTTAGGAGTGTGTGTGTGTGTGTGTGTGTGTGTGTGTGTGTGTGTGTGTGTGTGTGTGTGTGTGTGTGTGTGTGTGTGTGTGTCTCACCCTCCACAGTCTGACCAGGATCCAGTTGGTCTGGGCCCAGGGTCTCTGCTCGTACGGAGCCAGCAGGTTCTTCATCATGGCCACTCGCCTGGAATCAGACAGGTGAGCATCAACACGTCACTTCCTGTCAGCTCCGACACATAAACATCATTTCAGTGGGAGCAGCTGTTTCCATGACAGCTGAACAGCTGCTCTGATGCTGCTAACGTCACCGCAGACGTTGAGTGAGCAGAGCTCTGGCTCGGCTCGCACATCAGGCTCGATTACAGCAGCTAAAAAGGCACAAACAATAAAAACAATGCACCCACTTCTCACCCAGCTGTCAGAGTGCGAGCGTGCTACACGTGGAGAGGACTAACACACAGCCCGAGGGCGTGGACCGAGGGAGGAAGCGGCGGCACGCATCGTGTAACTTCCCTGTGAGCAGACAGAGCTGAGGGACGTTTAATCCTGACTGATGCTCAGAAACGATGCCGTGTGTCGTTTAGTGTAAGGAGACAAACTAGGCCGCTCATCACGAGCTGCACGCCGGACACACGTTGATCCATCAGCTGTGGCGAGCTGACACCACATGACATCAATCCCTTCAGGAGCTCCGTTTGTGAGCGCAGCTGTTATTCACATCAGACTGCCCGCCGTCTCTGCCGACGCCCCGCTGCTGGTCCCGCCCTGATGTTTGAACCCTGCCGGCAGGTTTCAGGGTCAGAGGTCAGATGAAAACAGCTCTCAGAGTGGGTGTAGTGCATGGATCCAACTACACCACCCCACAAACTCCAGCATGTTACAGAGGGCACAGCGTGGCTTTATTAAACCCTCTAACAGCCTTAAATGCTGCCAGCCAATAAGAATCCACCATTAGCAGATTTAGACTTTCTATTTTAAATGCGTCTCATCGCAAAGACTCGAGCGCTGCGTCCGAATTCACACAGGAGGGGAGCCGCTGGTATTTAATGTGGCATGCTGATTGGTCGGTTCAAAGACAACTGGAGCCACGGGATTGGACCGCTGCAGGACATGAGCTCACGGCCGCCCCTCTCGGTGGAGCAGCGGTTAGCGCCATCGGCTCACAGCAGGAAGCGTCTCCCCAAGGTCGCAGGTTTCCTCCCACACGCCAAGCACGCGCTCGTTAGCTTAACTGACTGCAGGTGAGAGAGTGAGTGGCGAGTGTGCGTCACCCGCGATGGACTGGCCACCTGTCCAGGGGGGATGGGTGAGTAAGTGTTTACTGATCACTGAAGAGCAGCAGCTCAGTCACCCTGAAGGTTTTTCTGGAAAACAATCAAACCAGACTCACTGCTCCTCCGGGATCCTCTCCACAGCCCTGAGGGATTGTGGGTAACAGACGTAGCTGGCCAGCGCCTGCATCAGAGAGTCTTTGATATCTGTGGAGAGAGAGCAGATCAGAGATTCAAAGACAGCTGGAAAAATAAACATTGCAGCAGGAAAACAGCTTTACTGCGCGTGTGCAGCAGCGCCCCCTGCTGTTTGCTTCCAGGTCGGTCTCACACACACGATCAGTTACACCTTTCTAATGACACACTGTTATCAGCAGGCTCTCACTTTCCCATCCTCTACCCTTCCTCCTCCTCATCTTCAGTCTCCTCATTAAAAATGGCAGTGAGGCGCGTCTAAGCCATTACATCCACTCAGTCTCCTCCGCTGTCCTCCAGCAGGACTTCATAATTAACAGGTCCCGCCTCGCCGTTTGGACCAGACCGCTCGAGGCCGGATTTCCCCGCACGGCGTTTTATCTCAGATGATGGATGGAACTGCTGAGCTCATCATTTCTGCTGCGAGGCGTCCCGCGGTCCTCGGGGGATTCGGTTCATTAGTTATGGTGGGCTCCAGTGCTCGCCCTCCGTCTCCTCGTAGATGCACGTTCGGTATGAATGTGAAGCTGCTACGTCACCTCGTTCAAGTTATCACATTCACACATCCCCGGGCAGGCGGTGTCGACGCCACCCCATCAGCCGTTTCCAGGCGACGGGTCACAAACTGAGGCTAAATGTTCCGTCCTCAGCCTGGATCCAGATCAGCTCTCTGGATTACACCAAGAGGATCAGGAACCTTTGACTGTGGGTGGGACCCATGTGACCTGCTCACACGACACCCTCCTACAGTTCTGGCCAACATGCAAACATCTCCACCCCTGTAAGGTGGTCATTCATAGACAAGAGATAGTGAGGGGCTCAGAGGAGAGCCGCTGCTCCTCTATATGGAAGGGAGGCAGTGGAGGAGGTTCAGCATCTGACCAGGAGGCCCAGCACACACAGCTGGAGATTACAGAACCCACAGAACAGCTGGAGGAGGTGGAGGTCCAGGAGTGGGTGGGTGGAGTAAGTGTTGACCACCCAGCAGGGGGCGCTGCTGCACAGAGGGGCTAGCTTCCTCTGACTGGAGCTGATCTGCACTAAAAGACAAACACGGGTAGAGCAGGGCGATATGGCCAAAAATATTTATCACGATATATATTTGAAAATTTGCGATAACGATATAACTGACGATATAATTGATGCGAGACAAAATACAACTCCACAACATTACTCGCGCAAAAAGACAACCTTCCATTTATTTTCACTTAAACAAGAAGCTGGTTTTTATGTACATTAAAGCTTTATAAAAATGTAACAGTGCAAATGCAAATTCCTTGCTGAAAGTTTAACCCAAAGGCATTTCCAGTAGAAATGGGCTGACATATCCTGAGCATAACCATGTATAATATCCACTGAAGTTAAAAAGAGGTGCTTTGCAACATTAAACTGCAGTGTGCAGTACGCATTTTTCGGACCATAAGGTGCACGGGATTATAAGGCACATTAAGCGAAACAAAGCAGTCAGATAAATCAAACTTTATTAAACTCATTCTTCTTGCTTCCTCCACTTCTGTACCATTGATTCATTAATGTTGAATTCTCTGGCAGCTGCTCTGTTCCCATGTTGTTGCAGTATATTAATGACTAACCTCGTATTGTGGATGGATTATCTCAGTTGTTCTCCTGACTGAAGTTTGGTCCGTTTACAGCATCCTGCCATGCGATTGCATTTGTCTCTAACCATGAAGAACCTTCACGTTAACTTTTATAAGTGGAAAAGTGTTAGTGTTCATCCTCCAGCTTCACTGTTTATGTTATGCTAACGTAGCTGTGTCGCTAGCGATCACGTAGCACATCATTATATACCAGCTAGCCCAACTTCAGTAACCCTACAAACATCACTGCTGTTTAGTTTCCTGTCTTCATTTATGTTGGAAGTGATAGCAGAGCTGTACGTTTGAATTTTTTCAGAAATCTCTCAGTCAGAACATGCTATATCATGCTTAGGTAACTAGCGAAACTAGCGAGCTAACTTCCGCTAGCTTCCTGCTAACTTCTAACTCCGTTAAATGTAATAACTTTTGTTTTCATGGATGCCTGGAAGTTAAACTTCATAGTTACACCTGGTAAAGCAGCAATGCTGATCGTTTTATTAAAGATGAAAGAATTTAGACAGTTTTTAACTCTCAGTGATGCTGCAGTGTTGTTTGACCTGAAGAGGGGGGTTTAGGACCCAGATTACTCCCAGATTTAAGAGCATCTTAGTCCGGCAAATATGACAATAACAACGGCCGCTTGCATGTTCTGCAAAAAAATGTGCTTTGTTGTGTATCTGACGGACAAACACCAAACCAGTTCCACATCACTGAAGTTTCACCATTTTTACAAACCAATTCTGGTTCATCTGTTTCACTCAACAATCGGCCATGTGCGTATGAAAACAAAGGCACTGCGCATGCGCGTTTTACTCCCATTCTATCGCGATATTTCATTTTCCTATCGTTGCCTAACATTATACCGGTATTACCGTGAACGGTATAATATGGCCCAGCCCTAAACACGAGTACAGAGAAGGACACGCAGACCGGGGACAGATTAAAGGAAAAGCCGTCCTAAAGGGTCAGGTGTGTGCTCCACCTGAGAGTGCTGCACAGACCCACACCACCCTGTGGGTGGAGACACCAGCAACATGCAGTGAAGCTAAGCTTGTTACAACTGGCCTCACTTTATAGAAATAAGGTTTTATTCTAAACAGTCTTAGTAAGAACTGAAGAGGTCAAGAAGGAGAGCGCCCTCCAGGCCAGTGGAGGCGTGTCTTTAATTAGAAATGAAGCTTAGTGTCCCGCTCTGCACTGCGAGGGCAGCAGGACCGCAGAGAGTCGGACACATGAATAAAAGTGATCTCAGAAGAGGAGGCTGCCGATTCCAGCTGCTCTTTACTCAACTAGAATCAAAGGTGGACCTGTTCTGGCTCGCTATGATTGGATGAAAACTGTGAGGCGTGACCCATTTTTATGAAGTGGTGCCAAGGTCAGGGTTTTCCTTTAATCTGTCACATCTTTATTGAAAATCTCCCCGAGACAGAAAAATGTTATGTGTGTGTGTGTGTGTGTGTGTTACCTGTCCCAACGATGCGTGGATCTGCAAAGTGCTTCGCGAGGATGGCAGCGAGCTGAGTCAGAGTTTCCTCGTAGCCTGAGGGAGAAAGATAAAATAATAAAGTGTGTGTGTCTGTGGGTGTGCGTGTGTCTGTGCGTGTGTGTGCGTGTGTCTGTGCGTGTGTGTGCGTGTTTCTGTGCGTGTGTGTGCGTGTTTCTGTGTGTGTGTGCGTGTTTCTGTGTGTGTGCGTGTGTGTGCGTGTGTCTGTGCGTGTGTCTGTGTGTGTGTCTGTGTGTGTGCGTGTGTGTGCGTGTGTGTGCGTGTGTCTGTGCGTGTGTGTGTGCGTCTGTGTGTGTCTGTGCGTGTGCGTGTGTGTGCGTGTGTCTGTGCGTGTGTCTGTGCGTGTGTGTGCGTGTGTCTGTGCGTGTGCGTGTGCGTGTGTGTGTGCGTGTGCGTGTGTCTGTGCGTGTGCGTGTGTCTGTGCGTGTGTCTGTGCGTGTGTGTGTGCGTGTGTCTGTGTGCGTGTGTGTGCGTGTGTGTGCGTGTGTGTGTGCGTGTGTGTGTCTGTGCGTGTGTGTGTGTGCGTGTGTCTGTGTGTGTGTGTGTGTGTCTGTGTGCGTGTGTCTGTGTGCGTGTGTGTGCGTGTGTGTGCGTGTGTGTGCGTGTGTGTGTGCGTGTGTGTGCGTGTGTGTGTGCGTGTGTGTGTCTGTGCGTCTGTGTGTGTGCGTGTGTCTGTGTGTGTGCGTCTGTGTGTGTGCGTGTGTCTGTGCGTGTCTGTGTCTGTGCGTGTGTCTGTGTGTCAGTGTGTGTCTGTGTGTGTCTGTGTGTGTGCGTGTGTCTGTGTGTGTGCGTGTGTCTGTGTGTGTGCGTGTGTGTCTGTGTGTGTGCGTGTGTCTGTGCGTGTGCGCGCGTGTGTCTGTGTGTGCGTGTGTCTGTGGGTGTGCGTGTGTCAGTGTGTGTCTGTGTGTGTGTGTCTGTGTGCGTCTGTGTGTGTGTCTGTGCGTGTGTGTGTCTGTGTGTGTCTGTGTGTGTGTGTGTCTGTGTGTGTCTGTGTCTGTCTGTGTCTGTGTGTGTCTGTGTGTGTCAGTGTGTGTGTGTGTGTCAGTGTGTGTGTGTGTCTGTGTGTGTGTGTGTCTGTGTGTCTGTGTCTGTGTGTGTCTGTGTCTGTGTGTGTCTGTGTGTGTGTGTGTGTGTGTGTCTGTGTGTGTGTGTGTCTGTGTGTGTGTGTGTCTGTGTGTCTGTGTCTGTGTGTGTCTGTGTCTGTGTGTGTCTGTGTGTGTGTGTGTCTGTGTCTGTGTGTGTCTGTGTGTGTCTGTGTCTGTGTGTGTCTGTGTGTGTGTGTGTCTGTGTCTGTGTGTGTCTGTGTGTGTCTGTGTGTGTGTGTGTCTGTGTGTGTGTGTGTGTGTCTGTGTGTGTGTGTGTCTGTGTGTCTGTGTGTCAGTGTGTGTGTGTGTGTGTCTGTGTCTGTGTGTGTGTGTGTCTGTGTGTGTGTGTGTGTGTCTGTGTCTGTGTGTGTCTGTGTGTGTCTGTGTGTGTGTGTGTCTGTGTGTGTGTGTGTGTGTCTGTGTGTGTGTGTGTCTGTGTGTCTGTGTGTCAGTGTGTGTGTGTGTCTGTGTGTCAGTGTGTCAGTGTGTGTGTGTGTGTCTGTGCGTGTGTCTGTGTGTCTGTGTGTGTCTGTGCGTGTGTGTGTGTGTAAAAAGTCTGCTTGTGCTTGTTTGTGATGAGCAGCAGAGTCTGTAGTTATAATGATTATAAACGGCGTCAAACACACATTCAGGCCTGTGAGGCTCATTTAGACCATTGGCTCTCAAACTGGGGTTCACGGACCCCCAGGGGTCTGCAAGCCACAGATTGGAGGTCCACGAAAACTCGTAGTGGCTCGTAAATACACGTGCATCATCCGGGGTCGAGCTAATTACTACAAATATTAATAAAATAATAGTAAAAGTCCGTCCACTTCATCAAGTAACGCAAACGTCAAACCAGCTAAAATGAGACCGTATGACCTCAGTGACCTCGAGTCGGCTTTATCGAGGATGGAAGTGTCTTCAAGTACTAACAAATGAATCGATGAAGCATCTCATCACAAAGCCCATTTCATCTGCTACTACTGCTGCTAAAGAAGCTTTGCCCTCTTCTTTCACAGATGATGGTGTCATTGCGCGTGAATGGCCACATGGTGTGCCCATCAAAATCAAAATACTGCGCCGCCCTGTCTGCATGGGTTCCCAGTAGGGCTGAAGGTCCGGCTCCCACATACCGGCGGCCCGTTAACGACTGACAGATGAAATCATCTCGTACGGTTGACACGCCTGCTCTAGAGTTCAGGAAACACCCTGCTGAGGTCAGAGGAGAAGGGCAGACTGCTTCGAGCTGACAGGAAGTCAAAAGAAATAACAGCTAATCGATAACCAATAAAATAACAACTCGTTATAACCAAGGTGCGCAGAAGAACAGCAGCAGATCACGCCGTCTCACTCCTGAAGCTAAGAACAGAAAAAACAAACCGACCAATCTGGACGTCTCCTTACGTCTGCTGCGACGTGGTCGGCTCAGAGGTGGGGAGAACACAACCAGCCCGCCTGTGTGAGCGGTGCAGGCTGTGGAGGTGCGATGCTGTGGGGAGACTTTCAGCGCAAGCATCGTTTAAACACACAAACACGAGACGGGAAACAAAAACCCGACGTCACAGAAACGGCGTTAACCTAAAACAGGATCAAACACTGAAGCACAGCTGGACCACGACTCGCGCAGGTGCACCTGCAGACACCTTCAACAGGTGAGGTGGAAAAGGGAACGCTCGCTTGGCTTCACAGCAAAGACTAATACAAAAAAATAAATCTTCCAACTGTCTTCCATAACAACCCTGATGAAGCGCGCCCCGCCCGTTCAACGACCTGCCTCAGGTCAAACATCACCTGCAGGCTGGGTGGGCTGATGGTTCGCGGTGCTTACCGGGCAGCTCGTCCATGCCGTTAGCCGGGCTGAAGTAGTTCTTCAGGGCGCTGTACGCGTTCATGGCGACGTTGAGGTAGAACTCTGATGTGAAGGCGAACAGAGAGCCGGTGTTGTCGGCGTGCTCGATGGTGCGGATGCAGACACACAGCAGCCAGTAGATGTCCAGCATCTTCTCCTGGAGACAGCAGCAGCACACAGCTCAGAAACAACACAAAATCCACCATTTAATGCGGATGCACAGCGGGCGGAGCGGCCTGCTCACCTTGGAGTAGATGGTGGCGTTGATCCAGGCCAGCCTCCTGCTCAGGTGGTTCAGCTTCTCCGCAAAAACCTTCTGGCTCTTCTGGAGCTCCTCCAGGATGTCGGCCCTCTGAAACAGACACGCGATCATTAAGCAGCCGAGCGTCCGTGCCGCGTTCGGTTACTCCGTTATTCCCTGGACCGCAGGAGCGGAGACGCTCCCAGGTGATGTGAGCAGGTACGTGTGCCTCTGATCTGACATGATGTGCACGCTGCAGGTTTCTGGTTCCCTGCAGTTAACGAGGACATACACGGCCTGACTGAGGCCCTCGCCGATCGCAGGATGCATCGCTCCTGATGGGGGCGCTCCTCCGACTCTTCCCGTCTGCCTTCAGAGAGCGAGTTTACTCCGCGGCACTAATGAGAGGAGCTTCTGCATCACGACGGGCTGACAGCAGCGCGGCCAATTACCTCGAGAAGAGCTCCGACAAACAAAGAGCAGTGCGTCAGATTTATTAATGAGGACGGACCAACAGCGGCGTTTAAACGAGGGTTTCTAGATTCAGTGGGAAACCAGAGGAGGCCTGTGACCTGAATAAAGCCTGAGCATGAGTCTCACTTCAACACATTTGAGTTTAATAAATGGTAAATGGTAAATGGCCTGTATTTATATAGCGCCTTACTAGTCCCTAAGGACCCCAAAGCGCTTTACATATCCAGTCATCCACCCATTCACACACTGGTGATGGCAGCTACACTGTAGCCACAGCCGCCCTGGGGCGCACTGACAGAGGCGAGGCTGCCGGACACTGGCGCCACCGGGCCCTCTGACCACCACCAGTAGGCAACGGGTGAAGTGTCTTGCCCAAGGACACAACGACCGAGACTGTCCGAGCCGGGGCTCGAACCGGCAACCTTCCGATTACAAGGTGAACGCCCAACTCTTGAGCCACATCGTGGCTAACTACAGCGAACATCAATAAAGAAATCCTGCAGAGAGAACGACATGAAAACACGAAGCGTGGCAGAAAATGAGGGCCTGTTGGTGGGAATGCGTCGCCCCAGTGAGGGGTGGAGGGGCGCGTTAACCGAGCCATCCCCCCTTTCACTGAGAGATGCTCTTTTGTTCTATCGTTCGTGTCGTTGGACGTGATCCAATCAGAAGTGATCTCATGTCAGACAGAGAGCAGACACACGGACACCTGCTGTCGAGGAAAATCAGAGGCTCTGTAAACCATGAATCCAAAGCTAAGCAGTCGTTTTTGTTAGCCTGCAACAAAGGTCTTTCTCCCACAGGGGGCGCCACAGCCAATCATCTGCCTCCGTCTCCCAGCATCCATGAACCTCCTGAGCTCCTCTCTCCCACTGCAGTGATAATCTGTCTAAAGCTGTCTGACTCGGTCAATCAGCCAATCAGGTCCCACTGCTGACCCCACCCACCTCACCAATCTGAGCCTTGGTCTGAGTGACCTGAGTGATGAGGGTCACTCAGACCAAGCACTGCTTCTAAAACTCGCCCTGATGTCCAGCTGAGGCGGCGGTGGCACTCACTCTGGCGGGGCAGCGGGCGATCTTCTCCTCCGTATCCTTCAGCGCCACGGCGTACTCATGGACGTCGTCCGACACCACCACCATCTGAGAGGAGAGACACATGTTAGCACGCTGCTGAGAAAAACACTGGAGGCACGAGCGATCTAATTGGCTGATTGTCACAGCGACCATGAAAACTCGTCATTAGAGTCTGACCACGCAGCAGCTACGTGATGGAAACGCACACGTTACAGACTCAGAGGCGCTTTTAAATGAGACAGGGGTCAGAGGTCGCACAGCGTTAGTGTGGGGAGGATGAGCCAATCGCAGAGTAGAAAAAACCTTCAGGCTCAGCGAGGCGCCCGTGTTTGACCAGAGGACTCGGAGTGCTTCGCTTTAATGCGCACAGACACGTTATTCAGACACCTCGAATAAAAACGTAAAAATAAAACCAGACACACAAATCACAGCGCTCTGAGCACAGCTGCTTCGGGTCAACCCACCCGAGAGAAAGGTGGATGCAGCTAAAGGTCAGGACCGCCCACAGATACTTCAGCAAGTTTTAAATATAGAAGTTTAAAACAAGAAGGGATTGTTAACAGTGATGTGACCAACTGGAGCGTGATGAGCACCAAACCAAAGGATGAACTCACTGTGGGAGTTTTTCCACCTGCAGACAAAACCAGCTGCAGAGAAAGTCACAGGAATAAAATATGCAGCATTAACCTTTACAGCAGAGTTCCACAGGGTTCAGTGCTAGGCCCAATTCTGTTTACATTATACATGCTTCCCTTAGGCAGCATCATTAGAAGACATAGCATACATTTACACTGTTATGCCGATGACACCCAGCTCTATCTGTCCATGAAGCCAGATAACACACACCAATGAGTTAAACTGCAGGAATGTCTTAAAGACATAAAGACCTGGATGGCCGCTAACTTTCTGCTTCTTAATTCAGATCAAACTGAGGTTATTGTACTCGGCCCTGAAAAGCTTAGAAATATGGTATCTAACCAGATTCTTACTCTGGATGGCATTACCTTGGCCTCCAGTAACACTGTGAGGAACCTTGGAGTCATGTTTGACCAGGACATGTCCTTCAATGCACATATTAAACAAATATGTAAGACTGCTTTCTTCCATTTGTGCAACATCTCTAAAGTTAGAAATATCCTGTCTCAGAGTGACGCTGAAAAACTAGTTCATGCATTTATTACTTCCAGGCTGGACGACTGTAATTCATTATTATCAGGAAGTCCAAAAAACTCCCTGAAAAGCCTTCAGCTGATCCAAAATGCTGCAGCAAGAGTCCTGACAGGGACTAGAAAGAGAGAGCAGATTTCTCCTGTTTTGGCTTCCTGTTAAATCCAGAATTCAAAATCCTGCTCCTCACATACAAGGTCTTAAATAATCAGGCCCCATCTTATCTTAATGACCTTGTAGTACCATATCACCCTATTAGAGCACTTCGCTCTCACACTGCAGGCTTACTTGTTGTTCCTAGAGTATTTAAAAGTAGAATGGGAGGCAGAGCCTTCAGTTTTCAGGCCCCTCTTCTGTGGAACCAGCTTCCAGTTTGGATTCAGGAGACAGACACTATCTCTGCTTTCAAGATTAGGCTTCAAACTTTCCTTTAAAGCATATAGTTAGGGCTGCAACGGTTCATCGTGTGTTTCGAATAATTCGATTAGAAAAAATTCTAGACACATTCTTTGCTTCAGCACTTCGTTTAAGGCACGGCCATGACGTGCTCGCTGGTCTTCATCGCAGACACCACAGACGTGCGCGCACACACACACACACACACGCACACACACACACACACACACACACACGCACACACACACACGCACACACACACACTCACCTTCCCCAGCTGCTGATGGACACTCAGGTTGTACATCATCACGATCCCGTCCACGATCTCCAGCAGCGACTTGTCTGCAATTTGTTGATCGGGCTCCTCGAGCGGTCGCCCCAGCAACAGGCCGTCGTTGCCATGACTTCCCTCGACTTCAGGTTGCAGAGAAACAGGAAATGGTTAAAAAAGGCAAGAGATTTTTACAGCTGTGGCACTTCCACCCAAAGACTCAGGCGATGATAACTGGCTCCACGCCAACTTCACGCTGTGTCTAACCGGCCAATCAGGCACGAGCGCCTCATTTGACTAATGAAGGAAACAACCAGAGACCAACTTAGTCTGGGCCAACAGTGAAAAATAATGATGTGAAATCAACAGGACACCTGACACACCCCAACAGGAAGTGACCCAATTAAAGCTCCCAGCACACGAATACCTCGTAAAGCTGAACACGCCGGGCTGAAAGCACGTGGTATGAAACACACTGGTGGACATCGCGAGGGATCGATCCACCTCCATCCACGCTCTGTCCCACCATCCAGAACCAGAACGCAGGAACCAATCACTTCTTCTCAAACGTCTCCAACACTGTCACTGACAAAGTACTTCCTGATATTTTACCTGGCAGATTCCTCTGCTGCTTTGTTTCCTGCCATCACCATGCTTACTCTGATTACTCTGATTACTGTGCTGGGTGCAGAAAGGAGAGCGTGGCTGAACATTTATCACTACCTTCGATTGGAGGATGAAGTGGAACAACACGCAGACTCCAACTGAAAGATGGAAGCGCAGACGTTTTCCTGCAGCGATCACGGCTCGGGCCCTTCTCTCACTTTGCTCGTCTCCTGCACGCCGGTGTCATTGCACCACAAATGCAAAAACTGAGCGAGAGGGGCTGCTGGTGTGTGTGTGTGTGTGTGTGTGTGTGTGTGAGTGAGTGAGTGAGTGAGTGAGTGAGTGAGTGAGTGAGTGAGTGAGTGAGTGAGTGTGTGAGTGAGTGTGTGTGAGATAGCAAACACTGAAATTATTTCTTTGCACGCAGGAATGAATTTTCTTCGCTCAAAAGAAATTTCTCCTCAAAATGCAACACTTGCACCTGCAAACCTTTTTACGTACGCTCAGAATAGTGGCACAAAAATGACGCCATACATCCACAGAGGAAGTGACTCGCTCGTCATGTTGACGCCTAGGTGAACCTCACACAATTAAATTCTGATTCTCACTTCCTAAAAGCTCCACGCAAAGCGAGCAAATGCGGAAGTGATCCCCTGTGTGGCCGTTCATCACGCCTGTAAAAGCAAACTTCCTGACAAATCACTGACCTCCTGCTGCCAGCAGGGGGCGCCACGCACTGCCACATAGACCTGCTTCGTATTTTCAAACGCAGGAGAAGCTCTGAGCAAACGGGGCTGATGCCCGTGAGTTCCGTAGCAGGAGCGAGTTGTACTCACTGTCCTCCTCGGTGCGCTGCTCCACGGCGAGCGTTCGGACCTTCACCTTCTCCGGCTGACTCAGGGGTCGCCTGGGGGTCATCAGGCTGACGGCGGCCGTGCTCAAGAAGCGGTTGGCCCGACCCAAAGTGGGAGAACTCAACCAGCTGGGCCTCGCCAGAGCTCCGCCCATCGCCACGGCCCCGGGCAGCCTCTGTGGTCAGACGGAAAAAAAAAAAGTGATGTCAGAGGATCAGGAGGTCAGAGGTCACAGCTGTCTGCACAGATGTTTGGTCACACATTTAGAAACTATGGATATTAAACATCAGTGAGGATAATTTTTTAAAGCTTGTTCTTTAAAAAACGAGTGGATACGTTTTACCTCACTTCCTGTCTAACCCACAGTTTCAGCTAGGGCAGCCAATCGGGGGAGGGGCTTAAAGCAGTACGGATTAAAACCACGATCAGTGAACGGGAACAATGAAGACAAATGGAAGCAGCCTGAGAGAAACATGGACGAGGCTCTCCGTCAGACGCAGCCAGCTGTGCTTCACATCTGCAGCTGCCACGCCCTGCAGAGCCAGCCGTCAGCTGGTTCTGGTCTCGCCACGCCAACATTTTGCAGCATGTCGTCTTCAGAGCGGCTCAGCCCACAGAAACAGGTGCGGGCGCAGGCTTAGACAAAGCGGGCGTGCCGTCACCGGCGCCGTTAGATCGGCTCTCCAACTCAGAGCGTGCACGCCATAAAAATGTTTCATGGTTTTTAATGGCGGCAGAACGTGTTGAATCCATCGCCGTGCACTCGCTCTTCATAACGTTTACATGTTCCATCGTTTTATTTCAATATCTGGAAGTACTCATGTGTACTTTTACACATACTGTTTACTCGGTGACACACAAACAAATGACATCACCACATCACCTGAGCAGCTCCGCTCTCGTCGTCCTCGTCCAGGTCGTCCATGGACGTGGCCTGGATCTCCGCGGGGTCGATGATGATGTTTGCTTTACTCGCCAAATCGTCTGAAAAAGAGAAAACAGGCACATTTGTCATGTTGTAGTTCTTCACTCATGAAAACAAACCCATCAGCTGAGTTTCATCAAGCTGTCTGCAGAAAAACGCCAACATCAGACGAGCACAGCTCTCACAGCGGCATTTTATATTCACTCAGACCCCAAAACACCATCAGAAAAGTTCAAAACCACAGAAATACGTTTAAAAACAAACTGCAACCCTACATTAAAACTGAGCTTAGCCGTCCAGGCCAGCTCGCACCGGCTTTCTACGAACGTTCTGACCGCTGACGAGGTCAAACCGTCGAGCCGTGCCGGGCGCGTCAGGAGGAGACGGCCTCAGACTGATCGGAGACCAGCGTGTGAGCGTTAGCCAATGAGCATCAGCCTGACAGGAAGCTGGCAGTAACGAAGAAACTGTCACTGGTACTGAGAGTGAAGGAGGGCGGGTGTTAAAAGTCTGAGCTGACTGGTTGGCCCGTGCAGGAAGTTCCCGACCAATCTGCAGAGGACTTCCTCGACTAAACCTTCAGGAACACATGCTCAAAGTCAAACGTCCAAAATACAAATGGCTGTAAGTTGTTCGGGCTCCTCTTCATCACGAGCGACTGTAGGAGGAAGCAGCGTGCCCGCCTTTGAGAGGAAATGGAAGCGAGCGGGCCGCCGGAGCGGATAACTGATGGCAGTTGTGCAGCGCTGCCAGTCAGCACAACGGAGTGAATCAATCCACATTACACACCTGCTGATGGCGGCCTCATTTCTCCCCACGGAAACATCATTCAGACGCTTGCTCTTGATACTGAGGCGAAGCCCGCTGGCTCAGGACCATCGGCGCTCACCGCTAACCCCGTCACGCCTCTTGTATTTCATATCTGTGAGTCTGAGGCCTCGCCATCGTCAGTCAGTGTACGGGGGGTACAGACATCAAACACACCTGACAGGATCTCAAACGGTTCTTTTGGGTGATGGTTGGTGTATTTACCTCCTCACGCCAACCCCGCCCCCCAGCGGCTTTCAACCTGATGGGGGGCAAACTGGTCAAACTGGTTACGTTAGAGGTTTCTATCCAACATGGAGCACTTGCTCCCTCTGGTGGAGACAGCTGTGATGACCGACTTCAGATTTGATCCAGTTATTAACGCAGGCGCGCTTGCCTGCTTCCAGCTCCCTGTCCTTCATCTTGGATGAGTTAACAATAATCCCCGTTTATGTGACACCTCTGTGCACCCTGCTTTAGCTCCTCCCCCTCTGAGCACCTTTGCTCCTGATTGGCTGCTCCTCACAAACTGAGTTCAAGATTCCTACGCAGGCACAGCTCGTCATTAGACAGACGTGACAGGAAATCAATGAAGGAGATCTTGAGAAAGGATTCACGCTCGCACACGTCACCAAAGCAGCGACAGCTCGTCCAATCACGTTGTCCTGGGGCACTTCTGACTCTCCCAGCCGCCAATCAGCTGATCAGACACTGAGGGGGTCGGTGTGAAGTGACTCCTGCATGTCCCAGCGCTCTGGGCTCAGAGTCATTACCAAACACCTAAACTGACAACAGACACAGGAGCATGCTGGACAGGGCCACGCCCCCCACGAGCACGCCTCCCAGGGCCACGCCCACCAGGAGCACACCTTACCTTTCAGGGTTTTCTTCAGGTGGGACAGCAGCCCGCCCAGCCTCTGCAGGTCGAAGTAGTCCACCTTCCCGTTATAGAACAACTGAGGAGGGACGTAGGCCTCTGTGAGGGGTACAGAAGCACATCACTGAGGGAAGACGCACACACGCACGGGCGCACACACACACACGCACACACGCACGCACGCACGCGTGTGTGTGTGCGCCCGTGCGAGACCTGCAGTGGAGCAGAAGCTTCCACTGCAGGTCTCACTCATGAGTCTTGAAATTACCTGTATGCATATTCCACCAACGGCAAGGTAATTTCAAGACTCATGAGTGAGACCTGCAGTGGAAGCTTCTGCTCCACTGCAGGTCTCGCGCGCACACACACACACACGCACACACACACGCACACACACACGCGCACACACACACGCGCACACACACGCACACACACTCGCACACACACTCGCACACACACACACTCGCACGCACACACTCGCACGCACACACACACTCGCACGCACACGCACGCACACACACACTCGCACGCACGCACACACACACTCGCACGCACACACACACACACTCGCACACACACACTCGCACGCACACACACTCGCACGCACACACACTCGCACGCACACACACACACACACTCGCACGCACGCACACACACTCGCACGCACGCACACACACTCGCACGCACGCACACACACTCGCACGCACACACACACACTCGCACGCACACACACTCGCGCGCACACACACTCGCGCGCGCACACACTCGCGCGCGCACACACACTCGCACACACACACGCGCACACACACTCGCACACACACGCACGCACACACACACTCGCACACACACACGCGCACACACACTCGCACACACACTGTGTGGCTCAGTGTGTCGTACCGTCGCTGCTCACGCTGCTCGGACTCTTGCGGTGTCCTTCGTCCCAGCAGCCTCTGACCGCTGTGATGAGGCGGTGCAGGAAACACACCATGTACTCAGGCGGACACAGAGCCGTGGGGTGCTGCTCAAACACACAGAGTGCACGCATGTGCAAACACACACGTGAGGCTTTACCCGTGATTAGAGCGCACTGATAAAAACACGTCTCCATGAAATCAAACCTGTGGTTTCAGTTTGTCTGCGTCGCTCACAGACAGGAACAAACTGACCTGTGGAAACACTGACATGACGTGAGAGGGTGGCGTTCCTCGCTGCTCCTTACCCCTCTGTTGCTGGCGTTTTCCTGGAGGAACTTCCTGAACTTGTTGAGGAAAATGTAGCGCGATGCTTCTCCCTGAAAGAGGAGCAGAGCTCAGTTTTTCTCTTCACTGCAGTTTGAAACAGGAGAAGCGATTGCTGCAGTCCAACCCTCAGTCTGATCAGACCGAGTGTTACTCGGGGAGGACGCCAACGTTCACGTCAGGCCGAAGCATCCGAGGACGACACGGAGAGTAAAAACTGAGAACAGGCAGACCCTGGATCTGTTTTTGGATAAACGGGGAATACTGCACGATCATCCGTTTGGTCTCTGAGCAGGATAGGAATAAAAGCTGCTGTTAGACACACAGACCTTAAAGTTCTTTAGTGCGTCAGAGTCGTGGTTTCAAAGTGCAGCGATCCAACTCGCACCGAGGGAAACCGCGGATCAGTGAGTTTGACGGGTTCGCTGCTAAAACCTAAAAAGGCTCTCGTGTCTGTGACTGAAAAGACTTTCTTTAAATCACCATCAAGAAAAAACTAAAAATGGGTCTATGATACAACGTGTTTCCTGATGATCTTACAGTTACAGGAACGAAAGAGCAGCGGGGTGAATAGCACGGTTGGTCGTCGCCTTCACGCCGAGGTGCCGTTTCCTCCCGGTTACGTGATTTGGTTTAAAATAAATGCTTAAAGCAAAGCGACTCCGAGCCCGGGCCGTTATCGCTTCGAGCGCTCGCTCCGTGAATTCGTTGGCAGTTGCTTGGATACGTGCTACGGTGCTGCAGGAGAGCCGGCACAGCTGAGGTATCTGATCTGAGCCGAACACCTGAACCTCCACCCGACAGAAACACCGACGCTGAAACGTCTCGCCACCGCAAACATCAGAGCAGCGTCCTGACCGCGGTCGCCATCACCAACACATCACGGCGCTGCACCCACCGTGCTCTTGTCCTTGTTGTTGAGCAGCAGCCTCAGGATCTGAACCTGCAACTCCTCCACCACTGCAGGAGAACAGAGGTCAGAGGTCAGAGGAGCGCACACAGACAGTCCAGGTAAGCAGACAGGTGGGTGGTCTCAAAGACAGGAACTCAGTGAAACACCAAAATAAAACAGTAAAGTACTAAAACAGAACACGGCCGAGTGACGGAGACCGACCTTCGATCCTCTTCTTCAGCCTCTGGCAGCCTCTCTCGTAGGCTCGGCGCCTCAGACGCTCGTCGGCGCTCTCGTCTTTGGGCTCGCGCTCGTCTTTACCCTGTTTGATAAAGAAGCATTGTTTAAAGCTCTCACACCTGTGCTGCTGTAAACACCTGATGGCTGCAGCCTTCCCCTGAGGAGCCTGCGGTCCGTCTGTCACGGTCAGTTCTTACGTCACATCTGATTTGTCGTTGCGCACGTCACAGAGGTAAACGGCCTCTCTCTGTTTGAGCTTCGCTGCTTTCAGCTTAATGACTTTGACACACTCGATAACATTTCGTCAGGAGCGAGGAGACGCAAACGGCAGAGCCTCGGTTTCTCTCACCTCTTTGTCGAAGTGCGTGGGCCACCAGGTGGTTGGGATGAGCTCCTCTAGCCCCGCCTCCTTCACCCTCAGAGGAGTCTTGATGTAAAAGAACACAACCGAGCGCAGAACGTCGAACGTGAGCTTCGGTTAAGGAGAATGCCGCGACAGCGGTTTAAATGTCACAGAGCGCTTTCGCTTGGCGGCTGAAGGATATAAGACGTTGCTGAGCAGGTACTTCCTGGATTTCTCGTGGCGCAGGATGGCCGTGGTCAGCCGCAGGTAGTGGATCTGAAACACAAGCACATCAGCTGGAGAACATCTGGAAACACGTGACATGAAAAAAAAAAAAAGATTTTAGATGAAGTTTGTCGCCACCTGCACACAAACATTTAAAGTTTGGTCTCTGAAGATGAACCTCCTGTGTCAGTGAGGTCGCTCTGCAGGCCCCGCCCCCTGACCTTATATAACCTGTGGGGCTCTGTTTGTTTGTCCTACCTGGAAGCCCAAGTCTGGGATGATGGGGGAGAAGCGGTAGGCCCTGAGTAAGGACATCATGAGTTGCTTCAGACACTCGTTCACCTCGTGGTCCTGCAAACAGAGGACAGAGGACGCAGAGGACAGAGGACAGCAGATGAACGCAGAGGACAGCAGATGAACGCAGAGGACAAAGAGGACGCAGAGGACAAAGAGGACGCAGAGGACAGAGAGGACGCAGAGGACAAAGAGGACGCAGAGGACAGAGAGGACGCAGAGGACGCAGAGGACAGAGAGGACGCAGAGGACAGCAGAGGACAGCAGATGAACGCAGAGGACAGCAGAGGACAGCAGATGAACGCAGAGGACAGCAGAGGACAGCAGATGAACGCAGAGGACAGCAGATGAACGCAGAGGACAGAGAGGACAGAGGACGCAGAGGACAAAGAGGACGCAGAGGACAGCAGATGGACGCAGAGGACAGAGAGGACAGCAGATGAACGCAGAGGACAGCAGATGAACGCAGAGGACAGAGAGGACAGAGGACGCAGAGGACAAAGAGGACGCAGAGGACAGCAGATGGACGCAGAGGACAGCAGATGGACGCAGAGGACAGCAGATGGACGCAGAGGACAGCAGATGGACGCAGAGGACAAAGAGGACGCAGAGGACAAAGAGAACGCAGAGGACAAAGAGAACGCAGAGGACAAAGAGAACGCAGAGGACAAAGAGAACGCAGAGGACGCAGAGGACAGAGGACAGCAGATGAACGCAGAGGACAGCAGATGAACGCAGAGGACAAAGAGGACGCAGAGGACAGAGAGGACAAAGAGGACAAAGAGGACGCAGAGGACAAAGAGGACGCAGAGGACGCAGAGGACAGAGAGGACAGCAGATGAACGCAGAGGACAAAGAGGACGCAGAGGACAGAGAGGACGCAGAGGACAGAGAGGACGCAGAGGACAGAGAGGACAAAGAGGACGCAGAGGACAGAGAGGACAGCAGATGAACGCAGAGGACAGCAGATGAACGCAGAGGACAGAGAGGACGCAGAGGACAGAGAGGACAGAGAGGACGCAGAGGACAGAGAGGACAGAGAGGACAGAGAGGACAGCAGATGAACGCAGAGGACAGCAGATGAACGCAGAGGACAAAGAGGACGCAGAGGACAGCAGATGAACGCAGAGGACAGCAGATGGACGCAGAGGACAGCAGATGGACGCAGAGGACAGCAGATGGACGCAGAGGACAGCAGAGGACAGAGAGGACGCAGAGGACAGCAGAGGACAGAGAGGACGCAGAGGACAGCAGAGGACAGAGAGGACGCAGAGGACAGCAGATGGACGCAGAGGACGCAGAGGACAGCAGATGGACGCAGAGGACAGCAGATGGACAGAGAGGACAGCAGATGGACAGAGAGGACAGCAGATGGACAGAGAGGACAGAGAGGACAGCGAGGACACAGAGGACAGAGAGGTTTCAGGCTGTGGTACTCCAGAAAAACATCCTGATGCAGACGCTCTACAGTAAATATCACCAATTTAAACGAGTGCTTTTAACCATCGCCTCCTTGTTTGAACCTCCGGGTCCTCCTCTGTGGAGTCTGGGTGCCACCGTGAGGCGGTAAATAAACCAACCATCAGCTATTAGGAGATCTGTACACATGTTCAGCATGCTGTCACTTTTATTTAGGAGCTCAGCATGAACTGTCGGCACTACACGTGCTCGAAACATTCACAGGGTTTCTGCCTCAGAGGCAGCGGTTGGAGCAGAAACACCCACACGGACGTGTGTGACCAGTCGACGTTGCTATGGTCACTACTCATTTAACCCAACCGTTAACATTTTAATTGAACCTTAATACCCCAAGATGGAGCAACCCTTCAAGCTCACAGTGGAGATGAGCTTTGTTTGACAGCCGGGCTCCCCTTAGCGGGACAGGGCGGAGCTCAGCCATTCAGGAGGCGCCCTGAGTGGAGCAGCTATGTCTCCACATTGAAGGGAGGCAGCTGAGGCGCTGGCCTCCTGGAGGTGGTGTCCTGGGCAGCTCCGACGCTTCCTACAGGAGGTGAAAGTACTGTGCAATACTCCAGAACATTGTATTATTATTAACTTGCTATTATTGAACAAAGTGCTGATGTTTTTGTTTCTGTGGAGCAACATGAAAGTTGAATTAACCTTTTAACAACCACACGTCATCCATGCCGTCATTAGTTTTTATTCATGTATCCTCAGATGTGGAACTCTGCAGGAGAGCATCCACTCTAAGATGTTTTTATGCATCTGTCCCAAGTTACAGATTCATCTTGATATGAAGAAAATTTCAGCCTGTTGTCTTTAAAGGTTTGTGAACTATTCGTGAAAAAGGCAAAAAGGCCTGAAAGTGGGTCGACGGACCATAAAAAAGAAAAAACCATCTTGAGTTTTGGACACATGACGGGGCGATGCAAACCCAGGGCCGCCTCCTGTGAGGAGATGGTGTACAGCAGGATGCGTCTCCCTCTTTTTGAGGTCACTAACCAAGAGGAGCTTTCAGCCCAACCTGCAGGTGATGAAGCTTTCTCCTCATTGGCTGACACAACAGGAATAAATAAAAGATGCTGATCGAGTGTTTGTGCGGCCGCATCAATCCGAGCTGCTTGATGAACGGACACAGTAAAATGGAAGGCGGGGGAGTTCGCACTGAAGAAAACATGAAACTGTCTCAGGAAAGAAACACCTGGACGGACAGGTGTGCGCGTACACCGACCCTCGTCAAAAGGTATTCTAAAGGTCGTGATGCGTGCTTTTAATAACCGAAGTGGAGCTTTACCACAGATCATCAACAGCAACCAGCTGATCAGACCGTTCTGGAAATGTAACATTTTTAAATGATTTGTTACGTTCGTGGTTTTCACAGTAAAAACCTGCGTTTCATGTTTTTGTGTGACTTTAGCTCGAAACAGGAAGTCATGATGAAAACGCACCTGTACAGTCGGACACGAGGCGGAGCTGCAACAATGAGGTAAACAGGTGTTAAGGTGACGGTCCACAAGGCCAGGTATAAATGCAGCAACTTTAAATGACGTCCCTGAACCTGAGCGCGTCCTGCTTCTTCTGTTTACACGTCTTGTATTTCTGTGCATGTTTGCAGTTACCCTGTGGACGCACAGTCCAGTTTTTGGGTTTAGGCCTGCGGTGGCTGGTGGGGCGCCATGGTTGGAGCAGTGAGCCGAGCGTGCAGATTTACCTCCATCAGCAGCCAGAAGAGGTCGAGCAGCTGCTGGATGAGCGGGTGTTCGTCCACCGAACCTCCTCCCTCCAGAATCCCCAGCAGGAAGTTCATCAGCACGTCCTCCACCAGATACACCTTACACTGCAACCAGACAACCCCACCATCAGTGCACGTGACCTGATGACATCACATTTTCAGACAGAGGTGATTTCATCCATTCAAACGCATCGCCTGCACAAACAGCGCCCCAAACAGAGGATTTAGTTTCCACTGTGGATGGATTTAATCAGCTGCAGAGCACGGTGCACGAGAAGTCTGGGAACTAAAACAAAGGCCATCTCCAGTTTGCTTCAGTTCATGTGGCTGCATGCAGTCTGTTCTTTTAAACTTTACAGTTACAGCTCTGATGCTGGATATAAAATCCAGCTGAATAATCTGCTTCTGTTTGTTGTGTCTCAGCCTCACAGCAGGATCATGAGAAACAGTCTGAGTGACACTCAGCTCATTATTAGAAACTTTATGCTTCGTATGAACCACGACAGGAAGCGAGCCGACGTAGTTTATGCTTTTCCCTGTCGTCTCTTCTCCGTGTATTTAAATACGAGTGACAACGTCTGATAATAAAAACGAACTCTAAAAACAGACTCTGGTGGAAAAGTCCTCATCCAGAAACACGGACGACAGGAGCAGCCTCGTTTTAACCACAGCGCTGTTTAAGCACTTTGATTATTCCGTTAATAACAGAGCAGCGGTCAGTTTTAGCGATCTCTGAACACGCCCTGTTAGCCTCACATCGGTATCTTTGGGTGGTTTTCAGTTTCCTGACGCTTCATGCAATAAAGGAAAAAAGCTACAAACACAGCATATTTCACCATGAGTGGAGCAAAGTGGTTAAAGATGTGAGCCAGAGTGACGAGGACGGTCGGCTCTCCGTGAAGCCTCCACACGGCGCAGTCCTTCTCCACCAGCCTCTCCTCCTGCAGCAGTAGAGGACAGACAAAGGACGCACCTTTCACTTTACCTGCACGTCAACCAAACACCAGGCTGAAGACAGGCAATGCCATTTTCACCTGCTCGTGTTCCTACCTGAGCGTCGATGGCGGTGGACAGGACGTTCTTGATGTAGCCCAGCAGTTTGTGGGCCTTCATCAGGTCTGCAGCTGGAGGGTTCTGGAGGGGCAGGTAGCCGTCCACGGGGTACGTGGGTCACAGTCGGGTTAAAGACAAACTCACGACACCACAGCAGCATTTATCCAATCGAATTCAACTCATTGGTGTGTGTTATCTGGCTTCATGGACAGAGAGCTGGGTGTCATCTGCATAGCAGTGAAAATGTATGCTATGTCTTCTAATGATGCTGTCTAAGGGAAGCATGTATAATGTAAACAGAATTGGTCCTAGCACTGAACCCTGTGGAACTCCATAATTAACCTCAGTGTGTGAAGAGGACTCTCCACTTACAGATGTTCCAGGGAAATCTTTCACAGCAAAAGAGTTGTACAAACCCATAAAGCCAAACAGCATTTTTCAGATGGATGCTGAAAAAAATACAATGGGACCAGCTTAGTTAAAAAGAGCTCAGTTTGAAATCCTACGCCTGTAGAAGCTTCTCTGTGCCGTCCATGACTCCACCATGCAAACGTACGGCCCTGATAGCTCCCAGGGGAGTGGCGCTAACACCTGCCGGCAGGGCTTCTGGACACTTTGCGATTAGTTGTGAAGGATATCTGAGGGGCCTGCTGCCGAAGTTGAAAGCCACTGACTCTTTAAAGGAGAGGCTGATGGCGGGAAAGTAAGCGATGCCAGGACCCATCTTAATGTTGGTGAAGGCCGTCCCCAAAGACTGGCCGTTCCTGAGGACACAGAGGACACGCTCAGTGCTTTACTAAACAATGACGACACATCAGAGAAGACTTCAACCACAAACGGAGTCACTGACAGCTTAAAACCTTTTGATTCAGTCTGCAGACCAACATGTACAGTCTCATCTGTGACGGCCAGAAATCAGAATGATTTACCCAAAAAACTCCCTGAAAGGTTTATCAAAGGAAACGTGCCTAAACCTAATAACTGGCTGGGTGCGCCTTAGCAACAACAACTGCCTTCAAGCATCTGTGATAACCGTCAGTGAGTCTTTTCCAGCTGTGGAGGGATTCTGGCCCAACCGTCAGAATTGTTGGAGGGTTTGAGCTAGGGCTGGGCGATATGGCCTAGAATCCATATCACGGCATAATTTGAAGCATGTGCAGTAACGATATATATCGCGATATATTCTTTTCTTCTGTATAACGTATATTACTCACTATTAGGCACACAGGTGCAAGTGTTGCATTTTGACGAGAAATTTATTTGGTGCAAAGAAAAGCTGAATTTGAGTGAACAAAACTCATTCCTGCGTGCAAAAACTGTATTTCAGTGTTTGCTATTATCCACACACACACACACACACACACACACACACACACACACACACACACAGCAGCCCCTCTCGCTCAGTTTTTGCATTTGCGCTTCCTCGCAACATTTCTGCCCGCGCGCGCTCAACTCTTTCTCTACACCGTTATATTTGTGCCACAAAACCAGCCAATCACAGACTTGGATGCAAAAAAAATCTGATTGGCTGTTCTGGTCTCCAATCAGCTCGAAATGACAAAATGCAATATCCCAGAATCCATTTCATCCAAAACTCAAACGAGGCAGTGGCGGAGGAACACAGAGGGGCGGAGTTTGAAATATTACTCTTTCTGGGTCACAAAATAAACTTTTAAGATATTTTCATGCGAGAATGTTTCTGTGTAAACTTCTAATATCTGCTCGGTTCATCAAGACATCACATATTTGCAAAAGTGCTCTCACGTTTTCGGAGATGCCTGTTACATGCATTCAAACGTACAGCTCTGCTGTCACTTCCAACATAAATGAAGACAGAAAACTAAACAGCAGTGATGTTTGTAGGGTTACTGAAGTTTGGCTAGCTGGTATATAATGATGTGCTACGTGATTGCTAGCGACACAGCTATGTTAGCATAGCATAAACACAGTGAAGCTGGAGGATGAACGCTAACTTTCGATAATAGTTAACATGAGGGTTCCTGATGGTTAGAGACAAATGCAATCGCATGGCAGGATGCTGTAAACGGACCAAACTTCAGTCAGGAGAACAACTGAGATAATCCATCCACAATACCAGGTTAGTCATTAATATACTGCAACAACATGGGAACAGAGCAGCTGGAGAGAATTCAACATTAATGAATTAATGGTACAGAAGTGGAGGAAGCGCAGGTTTTGGCTTTCCCCATCTTCCAAAAGTGCTTCGTTTCTTTGCTATGACTGTCGCCCGGCATAAACATTGCAGATGATGTTTGCAGCCGCTGCGATGCTTTCGACCAAAACAGGCGCAGCTTGATGACACCATCAACATGCGCTATAGCGGTATAGTCAAAATCTCTACCGTTGGCCAAATTTATACCGTTTATACTGCCCACCCCTAGATTGAGCATGAACTGCCTTTTTAGGGTCATGCCACAACATCTCAGTCTGACTCAGGTCATGACTTCGACTAGCCCACTCCACTAGCCCAAAACCTTTAGTTTTTCTAAAGCCAGTCAGAGGTGGACTTGCTGCCGTGTTCTGGATCATTGTCCTGCTGCAGAAGCCAAGTCATGAACACATGTCCTTCAGGAGGTTTTAGTAGATGTCTTCAGGTCCTGAGGCAGCGACACAGCCACAGACCGTCTCACTACCACCACCATACCCTACAGCTGGTATCATGTTCCTTTCCTGAGATGCTGCTACTTTTACGCCACAGAGGCTCAAACTTTCCAAAAAGTTCAACTTTTGTCTCATCAGCCCAGAGTATTTTCCCAGAAGTCTTCGGGATCATCGAGATGTTTGAGGCTAGACTTTGTGTTGTTTTTGGTCAGCTTTGGTTTCACCTTTTTACTCCTTAATAACAAACAGTTTCATTTAGAAACTGCATTTTGTGTTTACTCGAGTTTGTCTAACATTTACATTTGTTTGATGTTCTGAAACATTTAAGTGTGACAGTCATTCTGTATACCTAACATACGCTACAGATGTTTCACAGATGTTGCTTCTAGTCTACTCTGTCGTCACATTTTCTCAAAATTACAGTTTTATCTTTTTTTGTAAAGTCAGCTGCTCTGCTATCAAGAAACCTGTCTGTTTTTCTGATTGGTCACTTGCTCCAAACTCCGCCTCTGTCACGGGCTCATGCTGACAGCTAGCCTGATAAACTCCGGGCTGACGTTAGGATAAGTGAAGGACAGAAAGCCATCCTGATATGTTGATGATCAGAAGTTCTCGGTTTGAACCAAAGATGTAAAAAGACGACCAAACGGAGGAAAGGAGGGAAGGAAAGGACAGAGGGACTCACAGGCAGAACGTGATGGTTCCTTCATCCAGGTCTATCAGACAGCTCACGATGTCTCCTGCTGCCCACGACTGGGGAGAGAAAACACGCCGTTATGGTCACATGATGAAACAGAGGGGCAGATCCCAGCGTCTGTGTTCACGCTCACCTTTCCGTAGTTTGTCGTCGTCACGTTCCACTTTCTCACTCTGTTTCCGTCGTAAGCGTACGAGTCCGGCGTGTCACCTACACCCTCCTGAGCACAAGAACACACTGTTCAGCATCGCCGTGCCGCCATCCTTCATGGGAACGGATGCAGCAGAGGTGAAAAACAGACAGTTTTTAATGGACGCCCTCAGACACCAGCCACAGAAAACTCGATTTAGCTCTTTGATTGAAGCAAATATCCAGCTTCAATTACTTCTTTTTTAAATTTACCAACAAATATTCCAACGTTTTTGACACGCAACATTAATGTAGGCGTAACAGTCAACTTTGTGCTTTAATCAAGCATCAACCTCCACATCCTGCAGTTCCTCTGACGTCCAGCAGAAGCTCCAGCAGTGAGTCCACACAGACTCGCATTAAAACTTTGCAGCGGAAATAAAAAGGTTTAAATCCTGATACACAAACTGTTTGGTGTGTATAGATCATTTCCTCCTTCATAACAACAATATTGAGAAACAAGAAGAAAGTCAGTCCTTCACAGCTGTCCCAGTTTTCCATGCGGCTCACGATTGAGCCCCCGGGTTCATGTCTGCAGTCTTAATGGAGCCATTGACGCTCACTGCGTACTTCTGCAGGATGAACCTGCAGCATTTATTTATAACAGCTCTGACCAGTTCCCAGTCGAGTTTCATGTTTTGTTTTCCCTCACAACATGCGCCGTGTCAAGGCCTTTACAGGGTTCATCATCAAGGTGTGTGTATACCTCCTGATTGAAGCGACAGCTAAGGGTACACCAGCCTATCTGCATCAGACCCTGAGAGGAGATCAGCACCTCGTAGGCCCACTTCCCTGCAGACAGAAACAGCCCAAAATCATTCTCCACATCACAACAGTCGCCTCAGGGTGCTTTATATTGGAAGGTCGACAATAATACAGGAAAACCAGATCAGACGACCTTTCTAAACTGGACTTTTATTGTGAAAAGCAAGCCCATCTGCAGAGAAGGTCACACTTCCTGTGACAGTTTTTTGTTTCAGGGCTCATTTTTGTTGTGTGTCATATTTACTGAGTCAGTTCAGCACAAACCCAAAAGTCAAAGCTTTTTCTGAGACAACGTACCTTTATAAACACAGGTGGTCGCTCGGATGGAGCTGAAGTTGCTGTGGCCGATGACCTGAATGCAGAGAAATTCATCACCCTTACACACTTATCACACATAGGAAGTGTTTTTCTACAGTACCAATCAAAAGTCTGGACAAACATCAGCCACGTGTCCAAACTTTGACTGGTTTCACTGGTTTATGGTCTCCGGCGTGTCTCACCCCCAGCAGGTCGTCGTCTACAAACAGGAGTCCTTCAAAGCCGCTGGTGTGATCGAGGACAACGGGCTGAGGACCCAGACGACCGTCCACAGCCTGACCTGCACAGGTTCAGGTGACGGTGTTATCAGACATTTGAGCTCGTTCTGAGTCACAGAACATAAGGTTTGGTTTTAAAGGCAGACAGACGCTTCCAGCCTTACCGTCCTCTGTAGGCGTGTCCTCAGACAGCAGCTTCTCCAGGTGAGCAGGTAGATCCTGGAAGCCCAGAGGCTTCCTGAAACCCAGAGCGGCAGGAAAAGACGACAAAGGGACAGAAAAGATTTTATTCTCAGAGTTGTTCATTATCGTTTCCTCCTTTCAGCTCAGTCTGATTTTTCCATTTAAACTTCGTTCACTGACACAGAGACCAGACTCGTTACACAGAAAAACACCAGCACACGACTCTCACATCAGGTAATCACAGCACAGTCATTCAGTTAGAAACAAACCCAACAAATATTTATCAAAAAAAAGAAAAATAACAATTATTAAAAAACTATTTTGGGAAGTACAACAGTTTGTAAA
This sequence comes from Astatotilapia calliptera, assembly GCF_964374335.1. Lineage (NCBI taxonomy): Eukaryota > Metazoa > Chordata > Actinopteri > Cichliformes > Cichlidae > Astatotilapia > Astatotilapia calliptera. The sequence continues at coordinate 532,734 of NC_137426.1, read as the reverse complement.
AAAGACAAGAGAAAGAACTACATCCTAAAAAAAAACCCCTGAAACATAGAAGTCAAAGAAGTCCACGACTATAAAAAAAAAAAATCTTCCTACAGCATGAACCAAGATTCAAAAACAGAATAAAAACAAAAAGTTAGATAGAAAAAGAATCGGACTTAAAGTCAAAACTACGTCTACAATAAATCAGATTTTTTCACCAGAGACAATCACAGAAATAAGAAATCACCAAAAAGAAACGGGTTACATTTTAAAATGTGTTATATAAAAAAAATATGTTTAAAAAAACAAAACAATCTGACTATTTATAAACACACACCCAAAGTTCATTTTTGCAGATTATTAAACAGGAAAAAAATATAGAAAAATAAGGTTAAAAATGAACAAAATGAAAATTTACAGTTAAAAAACAAATGAAAAAAGTTTTACATGATTAAAACGTTGATGTTTGTTTTTAGATTTCATGAATTGTATCCGAGTGTGTGTGTGTGTGTGTGTGTGTGTGTGTGTGTGTGTGTGTGTGTGTTTTTAAAGCTGCTGAAGGTAACATGAACCTGGCCGGCTTAAATAACGAGGCTCTGAGTCACTAAACAGGAACTCAGGACACACGCGCACGCACACACACACACACACACACACACGTGTGCGCGCACACACACACACACACACACACACACACACACACACACTCAGAGTAAGCAGCAGCTGTGACCGTCGGCCTCATTCCTGCGTCTGGTTTCAGTTTTACAGCCTCGCACATTTAAAATAGAAACAAAATCAGTTTGTGTTCAGTTTGTGTTTAGAGCTGTAAAAACTGAACCTGATGGTGGTCTCGCCTCTTACCTGCTCAGAGATGTGCATCAGAGGGGGGGGGGGGGGGGGGGGTCACAGCATGAGCTTACCTGAGCGAGGCCAGTGTGGGTCCCTGTTTGGTGGAGGGAAACACATGGTGTAGGTAGTCGCTCAGCATCTTCTCGTTCACGATACCTGGCAGAGGGACAGCTGACTCAGACAGACCAATCGGAGGGCAGGAGTGGTGGGTACGTGCTGAAGTGACTGAGCATTCATACCTGTGGATCTCGGCTTGTCCATGTCTGACGCCAGCCTGTAGTTACGGCGGGTCAGAGCGGTGCCGCCTCCCTTAGAACTCATGGTGTCTGACTGGAGCCACCTGACCCACACACTGCTGCCAGAGACACACCTGTAAACACCACCACCATCGTCGTGTCCAATCACAGCACAGGGCAAGGCAGCTGTGTCACAAACAGCAGCCACATGTTCAGGAGAGCGCCTGGCACCTGACATAAACATCTCCTGCCCTCTCTGAGTCATTACCGTGTACTTTTACTACTTTGCCCCAATCCTACCTGTGTACTTTTACTGCCTAAAGAATTTAATCATGCTGGATTTACTTTAACTGTATGTAACTGATACACTGCGATTACCCTCTCCTAGGTCTAATATTATGTACTTTTATCACCTTGCTACATACAGCTGATGATGAAGTGTAGTCTCGGGGTAGCCCTGAGCAATGATGAAGCACAGCTAGCTCGGCTGTTAGCATGCCCCCTGACCCCCGTTAGCTCACCGGAGCACTGAGGCTCGGCAGACCGGTCCGTTATAACCCTGTCGGCGGGACTTTGGGGGCTGAGTGTCGAGGTAATCACTGGACACATCAGTCGAGCATCGCTCGGCTGTAGGCAGTTACATGTCACACAGCTGGTAGCAGGCTAACAGCTAGCGGCTAATGACAGCGACACTCACCGCCTCCGGCTGCTCGGACGGGCCGCTGCTCCGCTGTACCCGCCGCTAGCTCTGGTAGTCCGGCTGATAGTTGTGAATTGAGCCGCTGGATATCGGCGATAAGAACCTAATCTTCACAACAACACCGGAGTCTTATCTGCTGTTAACGCCTCTCACGGTACGGAGGGCAGACTGGGACAAGAAGGGCAAAGACGAAAAAACGCGAAGGCAGAAATGTGTGTGTGTGTGTGTGTGTGTGTGTGTGTGTGTGTAGGTGTGTCGTCGTTAGTTTATGGCTGATCAAAACACAATTAAATACAAATACAATTAAAAAGTTAAATTAACGTTTTTAAATATTATTACATATATAATATTATGTATTATGAGCTTTAAATATAAATGCTAGCAGCAGATAAATTTAAAACAGTCTTACATGCAGCATCAAACACACGTTAAAATATACTGTGACTCTGTGGTAGGCTGAAAACTGTGAGACAAGAACATTTAGGAAGATATGAATATGAAAATATAAGAATAATCATTAGTTGGTTAAACTGGTCAGAAATTATAACTGATGGAGTCATTAAACTCTCTCTGAACCTTTCAAATCAAAGCATTGTTTTTGTGCATATGCAGTAATAATGTTCAGAGGGCACACCTGGCTTTACTTCAAGAGACTCCACCTGAGAACCTGTGGATAATAAAAGATCTCGTCTCGTCTTGAGTTCAGTCAGAGGTTTATGTCTCCATCTTGTGGTCCTTCTGTGTCATTATTGACTGCAGTTCACGCAGATGACAGCAGGATTAAATAAACGTTTTCATGACGTAAATGACAGCATGACTTCAGAGAGCCAACGTGCTTCATCTTTGGCACTCATAACTTAGCCATCGTTCATGGCCACCATTTAGTCAGAATCAGAATAAAGTATTTGATTATTTTCAGCAGCTCTTCTCAGAAAGATAATCCACCTGCTCCTCCTGGTTTCACAAGTCCAGTGAACCTCAGGACTGGAGCCAGCCCAACACAAATATGAACAGGACAGCCATGAAAGAGGCCACTTTAATGTGCATGTGATTTATTTAAAATACAGAACACATGTTGAGTTGTATACTTAACTTAAAAAAAATACAATTTCTGTTTAATTTAAGTTAATACTATACAATTCAATTTTAATAATGAAGCGCAAAAGTATCTATAAAATAAAAAAAATATTAAATATGAAATACAATCAAATAAATTATCAGAGAGACACTGCAGACTTGACCGAAAGATCAAGAACATTGTTAAATATGGAGCCTCGTTCCGACCCCTGGAATATGGCCTCTGATTGGCTGACCTGTTTTAACCCTAACCCTAACCCTGTTTTTATTGGTTACTGAGTAGCCAATGGCAGATTCGCCTGTGGAAGGTTCCATCGTAGGTAGTGGGGAGGGGGGATCTATGATTCCTGAAGGTTTGTAAACATATTTGCTCTTCTTTAGTCCAATCTGAGAGATTAAGAGTGGTTTTCTAGTGACACGTTAGTAAAGTAGAGTTATGTCACCAATGCGTAGCGACAGCGTGAAGCACTTGAACGATATAAGTAAACCAGTGTCCCCTTCCCGGTCGCAGTGAGTTGGGATGTGTGTGTAGTCGACGAGGGGGGGTCGGTGTTACCTGAAAGTTGATTCCGATCGTTTATTGATCCATTCTCCGGCCAGATCGGCTCTGCTAGCGGGTCTATAGGCTTTTTCCTTCAGCGTGAATCAGCGGCCTGTGGCGGGAAGATGCTCCACGTGAGGGCGGCCGTGTGTCGGTCCTGGAGGGGGTAGGTCTGCGCATGTCTCCCGCACGAGACTCCTTGAGTTCTGCAGCATGTCATTTAGCTAATTAGCCTCCTCAGGGCCTCCGACTCCGATAACCTGATCGATAACCGATGCTGTAACGGGACGGATCATGCGTGGAGGTCCAGGCTGGTCGTGTGGGGCGGTAACGGTCCAGTGGGTCGCTTGTGACAGGTTTACAGGTTATGTAATGACACCTGACCGGCAGCTGCTGCCTGAACTGACTGCACACAAACTTGAACCAAGTACTTTTACTCAAGTACTGTACGTTTAATACTACTTTCATAATCCAACACATTCAGGGAAATGGAAGGGAGCACATGTAAGAAGACACCTGCTAGACATTGTTACTGTTGGATGTTCCATTCTCTAGGGCAGAAATACCGTGGTAACTCGCACATCTCATGGAGGAATAAACCACATACACGTTGTTAGAGTTTTACTTCAGAGGCACACGCCTTCCTCACACACTTCCGTATTTATACCTTTCAGATTAAGAGCACATACATATATGATAGGGCAACAGTTACCTTTCGCACCTCCGGTGGTGCCATCTGGGTACCACTCCATTAATCCCGGAAGATCTTTAAGAATACATTTTATTACGCCATTTACCTGAAAGGTGTGTTTACCCGAGAGGCTCAGATGAAAACAAACAAGATATCTTACAAACATTTGATAAAGAAGTCAGTGTGTAAACTTGGTGTCAAACAGCTGGTTCCAGGAGCCACAACCAAAGGGACCAGTCCAGGCCGGAGGGCGTGGAAAAATACCTAAATTCAATTCAGTTTTATTTGTACAGTAATCACAGCAACAGTCATCTCAAGGAGCTTTATAACGTGAGGTGAATAACATGAGCAAGCACTTGGTGGCAGTGGGAACAGGAAGAAACCCTTCAGCCGTGTAGTGCTGCGCAAATAAAGCAATGAACCAGCAATGAACCATTTCACCAACTGTACTGAAAATCGGTTCATTCATGCAAAGCGTCGTTTCAGTGACATCTAGTGGTGAAAAAGGAGACAGCGTAACAATGTTGAACTAATGGTGCTGAGTGTAATGAAGGTCTGCGTGGACGATGAAACACAATTTTGCAAAGATGGATGGTCTGTGGATTCTGTAAACTGCTGTTATGTAGTAGTTTGAAGAAGGCGTGCCGGGGAAACGGAGGATGTGAGGGATGGTGTGGTTGTTTCCATGGGATCGAGATTTTAATGACAAACAATCATTTTCCACTGTTTTTGTTTCTTTTCTTGTTGAAAATGTCTCCAGCTTTCAAAAACGCACATTCACACGGCACTGAGGCGATACAAAGCGTTATCGACGGTTTCGACCAATCATGTGATTTATTCAGGGGACCTCATTGGTCACATGTGATTTTCCACACTGAAGCAGTGGTTCAAGGAAAATGCACCTTGGAAGCTTTGGAGTATCGATGTCATGCTGCCTTCACCGCCTGGTTTTATGGCGTGGCCTGCAGTGCACGTGTAATGACACGTTCACCTGTACAGTCAGTCATTTACATTAAAAGCACACGTGGCACCGCGGGCTCTCTTCAGATCACACCGGCCTTATGTGGGCCGTTAAAACGGGGAGTTTCAGGGGTGTCGATGACTCTGGGTTTACAGTGCAATTAAGTAGCAACAGAGCTTTCAAAATAGGAGTGATGAGGATTCTGAATTATGGATGGTTTTGTTGTCCTGTCTGAGTGAAATGATGATATTTGAGCTCCAGGTGAATCTGTAGCCTCGCCTGGGTAACCTCTGTATGTGGCAATCCTGAGTCTTTACATTAAGGTCAGTTCTGAAGTTCAACCTGACATACGTACCACACGAACGCCACGTGTGTTAATCAAAATCAGAAGAGCTGCTTGTTAACGTTAAGGTACTGCTACACGGGATTACCTGCTCGTTAAGGTCATCCACTGCGTTTCGCATGAGTTTCACTGAACGGGCTCAGATTCATTTTGCTGTCATCGTTTGGGCCGCAGAGCCACATGGGTGTGTGTGAATGCCCGACATGCCGCCAGCCGGCGTGTCGCCGCCTCCTCCTCCAATGCAAACAGCAGCTGGCCGACCTTCTGCTCAGAGTTCAGACGGGTTAATCATAGATGAAGGAGGCGCTGCAGCGATCCGGCTCAGCTGGATCCAGCTGGAATAACCAGGTCGTGAGAAACATCAGCAAACAGCGCGGCTCTACAACGGCCTCGGTTCATCTTCCTCTCACGCACACCTGCACAGATAAACAACAGACCCAGCAGAGAAACATGTAAGTCTGTAATGTCAGTGCTCTGAGACGCTCGGGAAACCGCGGCAACTGATGCAACCACCAATAGGAGGAAGGATGCGTGTGATTGACATGTGGGGGGGGGCGACACATTAGGGGGTCGCAGAGAAGAAGAAGAAGCTGTGACGTGAAGACATGGAGGTCCTGACAGACGGCTTCCCTTCAGTCAGCTCATCCCTGTGACAGCAGAAAAGCTGCAGAGAGGAGAGTGTGTGTGTGTGTGTGTGTGTGTGTGTGTGTGTGTGTGTGTGTGTGTGTGTGTGTGTGTGTGTGTGTGTGTGTGTGTGTGTGTGTGTGTGTGTGTGTGTGTGTGTGTGTGTGTGTGTGTGTGGCAAGGTTTTTCTGCGCAGTGTACCAGGGGCACGGAGAAAAGTTGTCGTACCATAGGTACGAGGAGTGTGTGTGTGTGTGTGTGTCTTTGGTTACTGATTAGCTGCACAGTTCAGGAGTCCAGCATCCTCCCAGTGGGACCAGTTTGATCAGCTCAAATCCAGCTGCTCCAGGCTGGTTTTATGTACCCTGATGTGTGTGTGTCTGTGTCTGTGTCTGTGTGTGTGTGTGTGTGTGTGTCTGTGTCTGTGTGTGTGTGTGTGTGTGTGTGTTTGCAGGTTTAAGACGTTCCCCTGTGCAGCTGTGGAGGTGAAGAATGAGCCGATCCTGAGCTTCAAAGAGGGCAGCCATGAGAGGGTGGAGCTGCTGAAGGTCTGAGCTCACTCTGCTCCTCCTCACCCTCTCCTTCTTCTCACTCCTTCGCCCCTCCCTCACCCCTCTCACTCCTTACTCCCTGCTGTGTGTCTGCAGGCCTTGGCGAGCCTGAAGGGGAGGACGGAGGAGATCCCGTGTGTGGTGGGAGACGAGCACGTGTGGACCAAAGACATCAGATACCAGCTCTCTGTGAGGAAACGCTGGTCGCTCAGTCTGGTCACGTTTACCTTTAGCGCACGCTGAGGGGTCACCGCTCTCTCTCCTTTCCTCTTGCAGCCCTTCAATCACTCACACAAGGTGGCGAAGTTCTGCTACGCTGACAAGGTGAGCTCATCGCAGGTCTGAGTGACGGAGGTGCAGCGTGACGGGACTCCTGCCCTCTAATCGTGACGCGTCCGTGCTCTCGGGGCAGAAACCCTGGTTGTCAGTATGTTTTGGTCATGTCCTCTGTGTCCCGTGCAGGAGCTCATCAACAAAGCCATCGCGGCGTCTGTGGCGGCGAGGAAGGAGTGGGACCTGAAGCCCGTCGAGGACCGAGCTCAGATCATCTTCAAAGCCGCCGACGTCATCAGCGGACCCAGGAGAGCCGAGATCCTGGCCAAGACCATGATCGGACAGGTACGGTAGGTGCGAGCCGGGGGGCGGTGACGGATTAACGAGGGGCGTGTCCTTACAGTTGTTTCCCTTGTTGTCTCGTTTGTGGGCGTTCAGGGGAAGACGGTGGTGCAGGCGGAGATCGACGCCGCCGCGGAGCTCATCGACTTCTTCAGGTTTAATGCCAAACACGCCATCGAGCTGCAGCGGCAGCAGCCGCTGGACGCAGAGGGAAGCACCAACACGCTGCTGTACCGAGGCCTGGAGGTAAAAATCAGGTTACATCGTGACTTCCTCGCGTAGGAGACCCGGCCACCCGACGCGGGATGTCCCAACGCTGACGTCAGCAGACGATTGATGAATTCACAGCTCGACCGTCAGCTGTTTCTGTTTGACCGTGAACTCGGAGTCACATGCTCACGCTGTGGTGGCGTTGGTTTGGAACAACCTGCTCGTTAAAGCGAGCCACGTGTTCAGTATGACTCGAGAAGAAGCGCCGTGTGTATGAAGGAGGCTGAGAGTTAGCTGTAGCAACAACAGAAACACATTTTACTCTGCACAACATGACATCACTTCCTGCTGTCGCCATAAGTGGAAGCGCGATGATTTTGTGTAGTCCAGCGCTGGACCTGCTGTGAAGCGCTGGTCACGGCGATGATTATGATGGTTTTCTTGTTGCGTGTGCTTTTTTTTTTCTGTGAACCCGTGAGTGGAAGGAAACGGCGCTCTGGGGCACGTGACATGTGGAACGCCTCCCGTGTCACACGTAACCAGGTGGACCTGTGAGGCGGTGCTTCGTCCTCAGCTCGGCTGCAGCTGACCGCTCTCATGTCTTTGTTTCTTTCAGGGGTTTGTAGCTGCTGTGGCTCCGTTTAACTTCACTGCCATTGGTGGAAACCTGGCGGGCACCCCGGCTCTGATGGTGAGTGTGGTCGTGTCAGCTGACTCACAAAAGCCTCTTTCACCGCCGCGCACTTGGCTCCACTCGGCGTGACTCGGCGCGAGGGGTCGTTATGAGCGACGCGGCCGAGCGTCCCGCGACGTCAGCTGTTTCTGCAGCTCTGCAACTTCACCAACCAGCTGAGATTCAGTGTCTGATGTTCGACTGTGAATTTAACTCACACTGTGTGCAGCCCACTGGTGGCTCCACGTTCTCTTCTGACTTTAATGAACAGACAGTGCGAGGCTGCAGGTGATGCGCCCGACACCTCCCACAGGTCAGATTCAGGTTTAAGGTTCCCAAAGCTCCAAGATGCCGGACGATTTCCCCGTAGTGCCGCCGCTCACGGACCTGACTGCCACGCTCCTTCTGGGGAGAAGTGCATCCATGCTGCGTGATTGATTTGTTTATAATAGACCAGCATGACACTGCTCTTAATAGAAGCAGCTGTATTTATTAATTCGCTTTTTAATAAAGTTGTCCTGTTTCAGCTGTGGCTGATGGAGGATCTCTCCCTGATCTGTGGACTGTTTTCATGTCTTCCAGGGTAACGTCGTCCTCTGGAAGCCGAGTGACACCGCCATGTCTGCCAGCTACTCTGTGTATAAAATCCTCAGGGAGTGCGGCATGCCGCCAAACATCATCCAGTTCTTGCCCGCTGACGGCCCCGTGTTCGGAGACGCCGTCACCGCCTCGGAGCACCTGGCAGGCATCAACTTCACCGGCAGCATGCCGTAAGGATGTTTACGACTGTTTCCACACAAGAATGTCCTGCAGAGTCTAAACATTCAATCTCTGAATCTCGCTGTGCACCAAAACTGGAGCTCCGCCTTCTTGGACGCTCTGTTAGTACAGTGACCTCACAGCAGTTATTGATCAGATCATTAAAATACTCCAGAAGACTCCACAGGTTCAGTTCAGGTGAAGCTGTGTCAACCAAAAAGGCCACGCCCCTAATAATAACAAGCAGTTTAAACAGGTGAGATGTAAAAACATTGTCCCCTCCCACAGGTGTCAGCTTGTCTCTGACTCCTGTTAAAGGACTGAGCAGCATATAAAACTGTGACGCTCGTCCTTCTTTCATTCAGCCGTTATAACAGTTGTTATAAATGTTAACATGCTGACTCGCTGCCGGCGCCTCTGCTGGATGTCCGTGGAACTGCAGTTTCAGCTTGATTTGTCAGCGTGTCCGGTTCTTTCAGCTTTGTCAGAGTTGATGAGTGAAACGTCTTTCGTCCTCCGCCTGTACGTCTCTTACAAACGGTTCTGTGTTCGTAGGACGTTTAAGCGTCTTTGGAAGCAGGTCGCGCAGAACCTGGACATCTACAGGACTTTCCCTCGACTGGCAGGAGGTCAGGAGCGCTCCTCGCTGTCTGCTCTCACTACTGTCTTTAAAAGCAGCTCGTGTCCATCACTTCTTTGTGCTTTCAGAGTGCGGGGGGAAGAATTTCCACTTCGTCCACACGTCAGCGGAGGTCCAGAGCGTTGTGACGGGAACCATTCGCTCGGCGTTCGAGTACGGAGGTCAGAAGTGCTCGGCCTGCTCGAGGATGTACGTACCGGACAGCCTGTGGCCGCAGATCAAAGAGCAGCTGCTCGCCATCCACAAGGACATCCGAGTGGGCGACGTGAGTACAGAGAGCTGCTGCGTGGTCAGGAGCGGCTTTGCTCGCTTCAGATTTCATGTAACACGTTCAGTTTGGTTTTTATCTGTTTGGGCTTTTTTAATAACGTCAGCCGAGAATCAGAACGGGTCATTGAAAACCTCTTTGTGAAGGACGACTCGGATCTAACATCGCTCGCTGACAAACCTTAGACACGTGTGGACGAATCGCCCGCATGTTGAGACAAGTGTCGTGGTGCCGGCTTCACACAGACCCACTAATGTAAGCTGAGTTCAAGTCCCAGTGTAAAACTGGGACAAATGGGCATCCTCTATCCTCCTCTACTCCTCTGTTGTTTGTTTTTAAGTAAAGCAGGCGTTGTAAATACACAGAGCAGCTCTGCCACAAAGAGATTTACCCATTAAATTCTTAAATGACACAGCAGCCTTCAGGATTAGTGGTTAAGCTAACATCACCTGGATTATTTCTCTATTCAAATGCAGAGGGATGAGTTGGCTGACACACAGTGACAAACACGCTGCTCCCTGACTTCTCCCAGCAGGCTCCTGTGGTGGTGGGGAGACCAGCTGTTCTGTGTGTTTGGAAAAAGAAACGCCCGCTGTCCCAGCTTTACACCAGGACTTGAACGCAGCTTACATCTGTGCGAAGCGGGCAGCATTAATCTGTGTCTTTTGACCGCGTGTGGATGTGGCGTGTCCTGTGCGTATCAGCCGATTCGTCCGTGCGTGTTTGAGGTTTTGTGGGCGAGTTGCAGATGTTAGCGTCGTTTCAGACGTGCACACAGAAGCGGTTTGAAAAGTCTGAGCTGTTCATAAGTGATCAGGATTAGATGTTCATTAATTCAGTTTTCAGTTGTGCCAAATTACAACAGGGAGCTTTATACTGTAAGGTCGACCCTACAATAACACAGAGAGAAAAAGCCAACAATCATGTGACCCCCTATGAGCAGCACTTTGGCAACAGTGGGAAGGAAAAACTCCCTTTGAACAGGAAGAAACCTCCAGCAGAACATCCAGGTGATTCAGCCTGACGTGCAGAAGCATGCAGTCATGTTCACTCTCACGTCCTGCATTATTTGAGCGTTAATGATTTGCAGCAGGTGACTCAGTCAGCCGTGGGCCACAAACAGGACGTGGGGGCGGTCCTAAAGTTTCGCTCTGAGCAGGTTTTAAGTGCAAGAAGTGCGTGATGTTTGAGTCTCACTGATTTCCTCTGTTTTGTCAGCCTGTCGAGGACTTCAGCACCTTCTTATCAGCCGTGATCGACGACAAGGTAAACATCCCGTTGCTCGGAAACAACAAAAGTCTCAGTGTTAGTATGTCGGTGGGTGTACGTCATGAGCCCCGTTTGCTCGTCACCTCCTGCAGTCGTTTGGGCGGATAAAGAAGTGGCTCGAACGCGCCAAGTCTTCCCCAAACCTGAAAGTCATCGCCGGAGGAAACTGCGACGACAAGAAGGGCTACTTCGTGGAGCCGACCATCATCGAGACCAGAGACCCGCAGGACGCCATCATGAACGAGGTACGGGCCGCAGTAACCGTCTCCCTGCTTCCTGTGTGCATCCTTCATGAGTCCTTGTTTACAGTTTCATGTATGTAGCTTGGCGAGCGCGCACAGGCGTGTCGACGAGCTTGTCTCAGGTCTGTTAGCGACACAATGTTTGACAGCGAGCACAAGTATGAAGTGATGCTGCGTGAGCGTCCATGTTGTTTTTAAAACCCCACCGCGAGTGTCACGCATCATTATTACCTCAGCTGCTTTCCTCGCGATGGCATGTTGTCATGTTCACAGCATCTGCGTGTGTCCGCCTTCCTGATCCCGTGTTTCTGCGTGTTTAAATGAACACGCGTGTTCTGCAGGAGATCTTCGGGCCCGTCCTCGCCGTTTACGTTTATCCTGAGAAGGACTACAGAGAGGTTCTGCGGCTGATCGACGCCACGTCGCCGTACGCGCTGACCGGAGCCGTGTTCGCCAAGGACGAGTAAGGCTCGCCCTCAGCCACTTCCTGTTTGACTGTCAGTGGGTTACAGTGAGAAAGAGGCGGAGCTCTAACAGCAATGGATTCAGAGGAAGTTTGAACTCTGTGTGTTCTGGTTGTTTCCGTCACAGGAAGGTGATCGACGAAGCCTCCAGCGTGCTGAGGAACGCCGCGGGAAACTACTACATCAACGACAAATCCACCGGCTCCATCGTGGCTCAGCAGCCGTTCGGGGGCGCCAGAGCTTCAGGTTAGCGTCGCCGCTGCTCTGACCTCAGCTGGAGCGTAACAGAGTACATTTACTCGAGTACTTCCTGTTTTGCCGACGGTTTCTTATGTCTGATCAGAATATCGCAGATATGTCTGAAATATTTGTCAACGCCTGTTACACGTGTTACGTAGTTTGTCCACCAGAGGGCACTTTACCTGTCGGGAACGCCAAACAACGACTCCGAGCAAAACGTAAGCGAGGACCAGACGACGTGTGACCATAAGTTTAGTGCTGTTTGCTTTGTGTGGCAGGTACAAACGACAAACCTGGAGGTCCTCACTACGTCCTCAGGTGGACGTCTCCGCAGACCGTGAAGCGGACGCACGTCCCCCTCACAGAGTGGAAGTACCCCTACATGGGCTGAGGAGGAGTCCGTCCGTCCGCTGAGACCACGCGCGGCCCGATCACCTCCTCGTCTCGCTGCACTGAACGTGTCTTCATCCTAACACGGCTGCTTTTCTAATCAATCATGGTAGAGTCATCAGTGAGGTCCTGTGAGCACGGCAGGTTCAGGTGTGCGGCTCAGGCCTCAGCTGAGATGATCGGTTCATTAATCAGTCGGTATCTGTCCTGTTAAGAGTTATCATTGGTTTAGAGTTCGTGATTTAAAACTCTAGTCGAAGTCTCAGAGATCTGCGTCCGTTTCCTGTTTTAGAGTTTTTTCCATTTCTGTGTGACCTCATTTCCTGTGTGACGTAGAAATAACTTCCTGTTTGAGAGCGCAGACAGTGGCTGTGTCCCAATTAAGAGACTGCACGCTTGAAGTACGCAAAGCTGTGTGTAAGGTGTCTCGCGGTTAGTATCATGGTTGCTAGGCAACCTGAACAGCGTATACCGTCCCATTTCACAAGCCTCTCGCTTCCACAGTTCTCGTACTTGTAGTGCGCACCGTACGTAGTGCGCACCGTACGTAGTGCGCGTACTTCTAGCGTGCAGACCCTAAATGGGACACAGCCAGTGAGCGTCACCTGCAGCAGAGCCCACACTGACTCGTCATCGGGCTGCAGCACAGATGTCCGTCCCTGCCGGTCTGGACTCGACTCGCGTCCGTTTCTTTGACTCAGAGCTGTGTTTTCAGAACGTGCCTGCCTTAGAAACTCTGATGGTTACTTTTCAACAATAAATAATGGAAACATTTGGTCTGTTATGCTCCTTGTGTTTGCTCAGTCTCACTTCAACAGTATGCACACACATCTATATACCTGCAACACATCAAGTTCATCAGGGAGGATATGAAAAGTGGCAGGTTAGACGTCAGGTTTCCATCAGTGATGGGAACGCCTAAAAGCTGATGTAAAGCTACGCATGCAGATCAGTATTTAAGGTCTGTTGCTGTTGCGCTCACAGAGGGAAGGTAAAGGCTTGTAGATGTAAATCTGAAACAAGCTCTCGTAACTGCATGGCACTGGATTGGCTTTGCTGACGGTGAGAATTACCTGATAGGAGGCTGCTTGCAGCCAGAAATACTGCAATGCTGCATCGGAGACTTCTGCTATTATACGAGCACTTCCAGGACAGAGATCATGATGGGATGGTAGATGGCGCTGCGCAGCAACCAGTAGCACCGACGTGACAAAGCCACGCACACGATCACACGAAGGGGTCTGCAAGTGAGAAGGACAGCTGCACAGTGAGATTTACAGTGAGGCCAAATATTTATTTATCATTTCAAGTAAAAACTGACATGAAATCTTGAGGTGGTCTTATAGCAACATTAGATTTTTTTAATGTCTAAAAATGTTTTCAAGGACAAATATGCCAAATAAAAATGTTGTGCTCCTCTTTTACAGCACTTTACAAAGTACGTGGACTTCTCAGTGTTTGCATCCAAGAACACGTGATTTGTTTGTGGACTCGTTTCTTATCAGTCTCTTTGTACTTGACAAGATCTGCAATTAACAGAATAATTACAACAACATTTTATGGATGTTTTGAAAGACATAAATCAACATTACATTTAATGTAGTCAAAGATGAACAGCAGATGGGAGTTTATTATAAACCAAGTAATCTGTTACACACTTGGACGTGTTTTATATCAATTTTATTAAATATATTATGGCTTAAATGTACAAGAACCGTTATATACAATTACATAATTAACCCAAGTAATAGTAGTTTTCTACTATTGTAAGCCCGATTAATCGAACAATAACATTACTGATCATATTAAGTACATATTTTTACACATGTAGGAGGTCAATTTCATTATTTTACGTTACGTTTCTGTCCTGTTCGAGCCGCGACATCCATCATACCGAGCAAAATGTCCCGTATGTTGCAATGCCACTTTCTGACCAACAGATGGCCCCAAAATCTAATTTTACTGTGATTTTGTCCTGGTCTTTGTTTTAGACGAGGTATTGATTGAAATTAATACCAAAATTTTACTGCATTTTTGTTAAAAGAAATGAACATACAGCACATGTTTAAACTATGTCCAGCTGGCTGTGCGTTGTGCTTCGGCATGCCAGAGGTGGCCTTATTTGATGGTCAAACAGTTGGCAACCATTCAGTGCTGTGATGGTTTCCCACAAACGTAGTGAAGTCTGTGGTTTACAGCAAACTAAAGAGGTCGAACAGGCTGGAAGGACAAAAACTCAGAGCTTTAAAGAATTCATTTCTAACATATTTTATTTAAAGCAGCGGTCTCCAACCTTTTTGCGCTACGGACCGGTTTATGCCCGACAATATTTTCACAGACCGGCCTTTAAGGTGTCGCGGATAAATACAACAAAATAAAACTAGTACTGGTACAGAAAAAAAGCAAAATGTATTCATAACACACGTGAAAAGACCCAGGAAAACCGAGTTAACGATAAAAACGATAACAAAATAACGCTGAAAACCGATAAAAACCCTGAAAACCACACATTTCACACCTGAGCCTCAACTCTCGCGGCCCGGTACCAAACGACTCACGGACCGGTACTGGTCCGAGGCCCGGGGGTTGGGGACCGCTGATTTAAAGCATCATTTCAGCTCAGACCTGTGACCTCCATCAGTGGCCACCAGAAACTTTCAGTCTGCTGGAAATCCAGGTGAGTTTCTCACCTGAGGCCGTCATTACTGTGTGTATAAACCAGCTGATTGCTGCAAAGGAAGAGGCAGCAAAACCAGACAAACAGCTGCAGGTAGAGGCGGAGCAACGCCTGAAAAATGTGAAGTCAGAGGTCATGTTACTAAAGAAAGTGAAAGTGAGAGCGCAGCAGCAGAGCTGCAGTCGAGTCCTGTTAGGGTCTAAGAGAGGATTCACCAGAGTCCATCAGGTTTCTCTCAGCAGCAGTGCTGAGTGCATCACACTTCCTGTTTCTGATGACTCAGATGACTTCATGCTGACTCGTCACAGTCACATTGGTTCAATACAAATGGGCTCATTTAGCCATAGATCCGCTGTAGAAACATCTGCTGTTTGAAACTGTCTCACTGCGGCACTGATCAGGAGTGACCTGATCAATCCAAATATTGAATCCACTGGTACTGGATCGATACCAGCATGACCGGTTTGTCTCCTGCTGGTGTAGTGCATGGCCCCGTTCATCAGAAAGTAGACATGTCTGTGCAGACACCTCTCATGCACGCCCTTCCTCCCTACTCTGCTTACTTGCCCGGTGGTCATGTGACGTTCAGGCTGCAGTGAGTGTTGTGTTACTTTACAGCTGTAAATGAAAACGCTGCAAACATCGTGCATGTTAGAAGAACATTCTCCACTGTGGCACCAACATATATAAAGACATGGAAGAGCACAAAGAGAGGAAGCTTTGTCACAGAGAGCGTTACGGAGCAGCAACAGACTCAAAGACAGACCCGTGAATCAGAGACTGTCAGTCCTTTCACACAGAGAACCATCGTGTAGCTCACAGTGGCGTTTCCGTCATGGCTGATGTTTGCATTTTATTTACAGCCACATTTAAACTACAGAAGCTAAGCTGAGAGCTTTGGAGACACATTTACGTCCAGCTCTCCAAAACCCAGCTTCAAAATAAAAGCTGAGCTGTGTTTTATTGTGTTGAATCATTATTGTGGAAGGTAAAAGTCACAGTGATTTAGTGCTCAGAATTTGAACACTGATGATTATCCAGTCTTTCACAATAACAACAATAGAACTCGAGGCCTTTATTGTGATGCAGTACGAAGATTTGTGATGTATTTGTCGCTTAATGGCCAGAGTTTTGTTAGCAGAGCTGTTCTTCTTTAAGGATCAGTGTTTCTCAGACTTGATTTTTATCATGAACTTAAAAACAGGAAGTTAAGTTTGAGTTAAATAAAGGGTGGTGCAATCTTCATCATCAGTTTTCTTCAATGCTGTTTAGATTCAGGGTCCCAGAAGATGCTGGGTGAGAGCCAGGGCACATCCTGGACACGTCGTCCGTCTGTTGTAACGCCAATACTACAATTATATTTTACATGATTGTAATATTACTGGATAATATCCTCACATTTTAGACATACAGCATAAAGTAATATGACATGTTCTCGTATGGTTCCTCCATGGTGTTTATCTGGAGCTGATCACTAGCTAAGACACCCAGGAAAGGTTTGCCCTTAATAACTCTTCTGTTAACAGTGCTAGTTCTAGTATTCAGTACCAGAACCGAACCCAAGTGCAGAAACCCAGAGCACAGGCAGGAGAGCTTAGCCATAGCTACGTCCACGGCTCCGCGTCCACACAAGCGTTTTCAGTCATTTTCACAGAGTTGTGCGTGAACACTGAAACAGCTGCAAACGCTGACGTTCCAGTGCTGCGCATGCGCCTGCCTCATTTCTGTCTGCCGCTTATTTACTTTCCTGCTCTTTGAAACGTCGCAGGAAAAGCAGCGAGTTTTTCAAATGGACTAACAATGAAGTGGAGTCGTTGCTGCGAGTAACACAAAAGTACAAAGTTGCAAAAGCGAGTGAGAATTAAAGAATGTGAAGAAAAGCTCTCTGGAGCGCGTGCAGACGCACGATCTGATATCCTCGTGTTGGTGTTGTTCCCACATCATCATACTAAATGTTGTTCCAGGATCAACATTGCAAGTGACCAATCAGAATGTTGTGACGTCATACTTTTGCGACTTCGGGAAAAACCGCCTCTGTCCGCCAATCAACGGACCCTGACCCTGACCCTTTAATAAACAGTAAGCAGAACTGATATTGTCCTTGCAACATTGGAATTTCATAAATGCACGAATGGCTTGGCGTGCAAAAGAATAACGTCACAACAATGTGATTGGTCAGTTGCAATGTTGATCCTGGAACAACATTTGCATGATGATGTGGGAACAACACCGACACGAGGATATCAGATCATCCTGTGCAGACTGATGTTAATCTTTAATAGGGCTGTCAAACAAAACAGCTGCTGTGTAACGCCCTCCGCTATCTTTGGTTTTTGTTTTTTGTTTGTTTTTTTGCCTGTCCCGTTCGGCTCTTTTGCATCAGAATTATTGTCTAAAGGCGAAGAAAGATGCCCAACAGATTTACTTCAATTTACTTTACCAAATAGACCATAACCAAGTGGCCGGCATAGTGTACAGGAACATCTGTGCCGAGTATAACCTGGAAGTCCCGAGGTCAAAATGGGAGACGCCCCCAAGGGTGGTGGAGAATGACCGAGCTAAGATCCTGTGGGACTTCCAGATACAGACGGACAAAATGGTGGTGGCTAACCAACCGGACATAGTGGTGGTAGACAAACAGAAGAAGACGGCCGTAGTGATCGATGTAGCGGTTCCGAATGACAGCAATATCAGGAAGAAGGAACACGAGAAGCTGGAGAAATACCAAGGGCTCAGAGAAGAGCTCGAGAGGATGTGGAGGGTGAAGGTAACGGTGGTCCCCGTGGTAATCGGAGCACTAGGTGCGGTGACTCCCAAGCTAGGCGAGTGGCTCCAGCAGATCCCGGGAACAACATCTCTGTCCAGAAGAGCGCAGTCCTGGGAACAGCTAAGATACTGCGCAGGACCCTCAAGCTCCCAGGCATCAAACATCACAGTTCAGTCATGCGAGCTCTGAAACAGGAGTGGTGCTCCCAGTCCTTTATGCATTCCAAGGAAGAGGGAGGAATTTACAAACTGATCACCACACATCACGCGCCTCGCTAGGAAACCTAACAGAACAGCGGGTATGCTGTTTTGTGCCCTTGGCATTATCAGCACCTGCAAAGGGAGTCGTCTTCTCCAACTGCTGAGCCTGAAATAAGTTCATCTACTTTTAGAAACGTTCACTGAACAGTCTATTACAGTGTCACAACCAAGCATATGCATAAGCACTTAAATACTTCAAATGAGAATAATGGAAATTTTCTATTACACTACCCAGAAAGTGTAGTAATATCTACTACTGAGAAACACATGTAAAGAGTTCAAAACTGACACCTTTTTCTGTCTTTTTAAAAATGTAATCTAAATGTAATGTAAAACTTTTTTTTTTTAATGTAATAAAAAATGTATTTTTTTCTCCCTCAGAGTGCAGACACGCCTGCTGTCAGCTATCTGCGATCAGTTTCTGTGCTCCATCTGTCTGGATGTGTTCACTGATCCAGTCTCTACACCATGTGGACACAACGTCTGCAAAAACTGCATCACTCAGCACTGGGACATGAGTCAGAGGTGTCAGTGTCCCATGAGTAAAGAGACTTTCTGCACTAGACCTCGGTTAAGGGTCAACACATTAATCTCTGAGATGGTTGCTCAGTTCAGACGTGAAGCTCAGCAGAAAGCCAGCAGCAGCAGCTCAGAGCAACAAGCTGCCAAACCAGGAGAAGACCCTGTGACGTCTGCACTGGACCCAGACTGAAGGCGCCGAAGTCCTGCCTGGTGTGTCTGACCTGGGTTAGGGTTAGACCGACCAGACACGTGTCTGTGTGCTCTGCTCTGTTTTAGACCACAAGAACCATGAGTTTGTTCCTCTGAGAGAAGAATATGAAGGAAAGAAGGCAGAGCTGGAGAAGACAGAGGCTGAGATTCAGCAGATGATCCAGAAGAGATGACTGAAGATTATGGAGATCAAATAGTCAGTGAAGATGAGTAAAGATGCTGCAGACAGACAGAAAGCAGAAGGTGTTCAGGTCCTCAGGGCTCTGAAGGAGTCTGAGAGACGCCTGAAGGAGCTCATGAAGGAGATCGAAGACAAACAGGAAACTACAGAGAAACAGGCTGAAGGTCTCATCAAAGATCTGGAACAGGAAATCTCTGAGCTGATGAAGAGAAGCTCTGAGGTGGAGCAGCTCTCACACTCTGAAGACCACCTCCACCTCCTCCAAAGCTTTTCGTCCCTGAAAGCTGCTCCACCCACCAAGGACTGGACAGAGGTCAGAGTCCGTCCACCATCATATGAGGGGACTGTGGGGAGAGCTGTGGCTCAGCTGGAGGAGACACTCAGGAAACTCATGAAGAAGAAGCTGGTTGAGGCTGCAGAGCTGAAGAGGGTCCAGCAGCATGAGGTGGATGTGACTCTGGATCCTGATACAGCTCATCCTAAACTCATCCTGTCTGATGATGGAAAACAAGTGTATCACAGTAATGTGAAGAAAAATCTTCCAGACAACCCAGAGAGATTTTCTCAGTGTTTAATGTTTAAGGAGAGCAGAGTTTCTCTTCAGGCAGATTTTACTTTGAGGTTCAGGTTAAAGGAAAGACTGAGTGGACTTTAGGAGTGGCCACAGAGTCGATCAACAGGAAGGGTCAACTCACAGTGAGTCCTCGACACGGTTTCTGGACTGTGTGGCTGAGAAATGGAATTAAGTATGAAGCCAATGCTAGCCCTCCAGTCCTTCTCTCTCTTCAGCCCGGTCCTGAGAAGGTGGGGGTGTTTGTGAGGAGGGTCTGGTCTCCTTTTGTGATGTAGATGCTGCAGCGCTTATCTACTCTTTTACTGGCTGCTCTGCACCTCTGATCATCTGTCAGTCACACTGAGCTGATCAACAGCTGATTTTATTTGATAAACTGATTTTTAGGGATGGGTACCGGTGCCGGTTCTGACATAAACATTAGTAACCAGACTGAAAAGCAGCGCTCATTTCGGTGCTTTATTTCGGTGCTTTATTTTCCTGAGCTGTGATACACTTTAGATTCTAGCCAATCGTTTTACGTTTCCGAGGATAGTAGGCGGGCCCAGGTACATACGTTCTTTTAGAGCAGAGCTACAGATTAAAAATATCCAAGGCGAAGCGGTTAAAAGTCTGGCTGTACTTCACAGCAAAAGATGCAAACTCAGCAGCAACAAGTGCTTTAAGCTGATACTGTGATACTGTCAAAGGAGGTAACACCTCAAATCCGATGAAACACCTGGCGACGCATAGCGTTTTTTTAAAGCCGAGAAATGCGCCGTATTTGATAGCTTGCTGCGAGACCTCACACCGAGCACATCTACTGCGGGTGTGGTGCCTGTTATCGGACCCGGAGTTAGCAACATCCCCCAAGAACCCGAAGAGGAGAGTCCTGGCCCCTAGCCCTGCCAGTGTAGCAGAAATGATGAGGATGATGATGCAGCAGCAGCCGTTCTTCTCTGCGTGAGTAGCTTAATGTTGTTCGTGTGTGAGTTACGTTGAGTAGGCTAACCACGTTATTACATTAATGCATGTAAGGTGAACTAGCAAACATCATCATAGCTACATGCGGCTGTCTTCTTGTTTGATGGCAGATACTCCCTTCACCCTGGACAAAAAGGCTAAAATGACCAAAGAAAAAGTGTAAAACAGCTGAACATGAGAGGTTTTTGGACAAAGTTTGTGTTTTTTCCATTGTTTAAGCACTGCTTCCAGCCAAGAGTGATACCATATATGCCCCATAGCTGCAGAAAAGGCTAACATTGTTATCTTTTTACAAAAAAACAGCTGAACATGAGAGGTTTTTGGACAAAGTTGGTGTTTTTTCCATTGTTTAAGCACTGCTTCCAGCCAAGAGTGATACCATATATGTCCCATAGCTGCAGAAAAGGCTAACATTGTTATCTTTTTACAAAAAAACAGCTGAACATGAGAGGTTTTTGGACCCATTTTGTGTTCTCCATTCTTTAAGCACCGGCACAGTTTCAAAAGTACCGGTTTGGCACCGGTATCGGATTAAACCTAAACGATACCCATCCCTACAGATTTTGCATATTTGCAAAGTTTGCATATTTCATGATCATTAACATGCACATTTGCATGTTAATGATCATGAAAACTGACCTCACGGCCCATGAGGGATTGTGCAGGACAGCTGGCTGGGATCTTCACCAGGATTTTCAACAAATCCCTCGCACAGGCGACTGTCCCACTCTGCCTGAAGTCCTCCACCATAGTCCCCTTGCCTAAGAAGCCCCACATCACCGGCCTGAATGACTACAGACCGGTGGCACTCACCCCAGTGGTAATGAAATGCTTTGAGAAGCTGGTCCGCAGACACATCACAGCAGCCCTGCCCCGCAGCCTGGATCCACACCAGTTTGCCTACAGAGCAAAAACTGATCCACGGAAGACGCTGTAGCCACAGCACTCCATGCTGCATTAACTCACCTGGAAGAGCATGGTAGCTATGTGCGGATGCTCTTCGTGGATTACTGCTCAGCTTTTAACACCATCCTTCCACACAAACTGGTGGCCAAGCTACAAAACCTGGGGCTTCCATACAGCACCTGCATGTGGATCAATAGCTTCCTCTCGGGCCGTAGACAGAGAGTCAGAGTTGGCCATCACACATCCTCAGCCCTGAGTCTCAGCACTGGCTCACCCCAGGGCTGTGTGCTCAGTCCACTGCTCTACTCTCTCTACACACACGACTGCACTCCTCGCCACCACAGCAACATCTTTGTGAAATTTGCAGATGACACCACAGTGGTGGGGCTCATTTCCAAGGGAGACGAGTCTACGTACAGAGACGAGGTGGAGCAGCTGACGTCATGGTGTAAGGCCAATAACCTCCTCCTCAACACTTCAAAAACCAAAGAACTCATAATAGACTTCAGAAGGAAAAAGGCAGAGATCCAACCACTATTCATAAATGGGGACTGTGTAGAAAGGGTGGCAAGCTTCCGCTTCCTGGGAGTCAATATAGAGGAGAACCTTTCCTGGAGTGTGAACACCTCCGAGCTGCTGAAAAAGGCCCAACAGAGACTGTACTTCCTGAGAATTCTCAGGAGGAATAACATCACACAGAGACTGCTGGTGTCCTTCTACAGAGCCACCATTGAGAGTGTTCTAACTTACTGCATATGCATCTGGTACACTAGCTGCACAGGGGCTCAGAGGAAAGCACTCCAAGGGATCATTAACACCGCCCAAAAGATCACTGGCTGCCCTCTCCCCACACTGGAAGTTCTACACAACGCCCACTGTTTTAAAAAGGCCCAAAACATCATAAAAGACACCTCACATCCTGGCCACTCCCTGTTCGAACTGTTGCCCTCAGGCAGACGGTACAGGGCAATCAGAGCAAGGACTAATAGACTCAAACACAGCTGTTATCCAACTGCAATAACACATCTGAATACTACAAAAAAATGTCCATCACGCCACTCTTGTGTTAATCTATGCACGGTCTGAAGCATGTGTGTGGGAATGTATGTGAATGTTTTACTGTTACATCTTATTAGTATTTTAAGTATTCTATCTATTTTATTTATTGAATTTTATTGTTTTATTTATATTTTGATATTGCTAGGGATGATGCAATGATCGGGGACCATTCTTAATTTCGTTGTTCTCATGACAATGACAATAAAGTTTCTGATTCTGATTCTGATGGTTTCAGTTATCATGCAAATGTCCTGTTTATAAGGTTGGAAACCTGCAGTCAGCTGAGACTGAAGAAGTCACTTGATGATGATGATGATGATGATGATGATGATGATGATGATGATGATGATGATGAAACGCTTCTCCCACTGAAAATGTCAGGTCCAGATGAACAGAATGATATTTTTGGGAGCCTACAGGAAGGTTTACACACCTACAAAGAACAGTTGTAAATAGAGAGCTGTGTGTCTCCTTGGTGTATTGCTCATGCCATTACGTTTTTCTGTTATTCCTAATTTTACATGTTTTCCTGTTGTAATTACTTGAGTTTCAGCAATAAAGCTGCTTTTAAGTTACTTCCCGAGTCCTGTATTTGGAGTTTAACTGAAACCTTGAAAACAGCCCTACAGTTTTATCACTGTTTATTTTAAACTTTTCTGGCTATTGTGTGTAGAGAGAATGACATGCAAACACCACCAAAAACAAAACCACCTTGGTGGAGGTAATTTAAAAACGATCAAGTTAAAAGGTTATTAGGTAAAGAACCTGTGAGGCCCAGGTGGACAATAGCTGGAGTGAACAAGGCTCAGCGTCAGGCTTTAAAATGAATCAAAACTCTGTTTGGGGTTTCTGGCTTTGTTGTTGAAGTGAACAGACTTGCTCAAGATCACTTTCCAGTTCGATTCAACTCAATTGAATTTTATTTATACAGCGCCAAATCACAACACCAGTCGCCTCAAGAAGCTTTATATTGTAAGGTAGACCCTAAAATAATACATACAGAAAGTATGTATTATTCAATCATATGACTCCCTATGAGTACTTTGGCAAAGGTGGTAAGGAAGAACTCCCTTTTAACAGGAAGAAACCTCTGGCAGAACCAGGCTCAGGGAGGGGCGGGGCCATCTGCTGTGATTGGTTGGAAGCCAATGAAGGGAAGGGAAAAAAAAAAGAAATCTGCTCTGTCTTTCTAGTCCCTGTCAGGACTCTTGCTGCAGCATTTTGGATCAGCTGAAGGCTTTTCAGGGAGTTTTTAGGACTTCCTGATAATAATGAATTACAGTCGTCCAGCCTGGAAGTAATAAATGCATGAACTAGTTTTTCAGCGTCACTCTGAGACAGGATATTTCTAACTTTAGAGATGTTGCACAAATGGAAGAAAGCAGTCTTACATATTTGTTTAATATTTGTTTATTTGTTTATTTATAAGGAACCCCATTAGCTTCCACAACAGTGGTTGCTAGTATTCCTGGGGCCCAAGCCATCAAATATCTCCAAATAAAATGTTACAACAATTAGATCTACAGTAAAGTTTTACAATACTGAAATGTAAACATGTGAATATTAAAAATTATATAAAAGCAGAAAACCAAAACAAAACACTCAAACAAAATACACAATTTCCATTACAAGTGATATTACCCTCTACAATTTTTACAAATACATTAAAAACTGCCTAAATAGGCTTTTAAGTAATTTTTAAAATTATGAATTGAAGCCAATTCTCTTATTGCCTCAGGCAACTTATTCCACTGAAACGATGCTCTGAATATAACAGAGTTTTTCAAAAAGTTACTTTTAACACGAGGAATTACTAAATTGTGGTTGGTTGAGAATCGTGTGGCATGATTATGAATTTCATCTGGATACTGCAACTGAGCACAAAAAAAGTGTTGTGTGTTTAACAGTATTGTTTTCTTTAAAAATACAAGTAAGCCATAGTATAATTTAGCTTGTACAGAAAGCCAAGAAAGTTTATCATGCATTTTGTCAATACTTGTATAGTATGAACACCTTAACACTAATCTGGCCGCCCTATTTTGGACTAACTGAAGTCTATTCAGATCTGTCTTATTAGCTGCAGACCAGATGATTGAGCAGTACTCTAGATGAGATAATACTAATGCGTTAATGACATCTTTCATAACTGAAGAAGTAATATAAAAGGAGCATTTCCTAGCTATAGCTATGCCCTGTCCCATTTTCTTAATAACAGAATTGATGTGCTGAGACCATGAAAGGTGGTGGTTTATGGTAACACCAAGTAATTTAATCTGGGTGACCTGTTCTAATGCCGATCCAGCTATGGAAAGGTTTAGTCGTGGACTGTTGATTAAAAGTGCTCTACTTCCTATTAACATGGATTTGGATTTAGTCACATTTATAATCATGTTGTTTTTACTTATCCAATCAAACACGTTCAGCAAATCTAGTTGTAATACGCTTGTCAATTCAGAGTGGCTACTGGCTGAATAAAACATGGTGGAGTCATCAGCGTACATTACAAGATGAGATTTATCCAGGACATACGGCAAATCATTTGTAAAAACTGAGTAGAGAAGTGGACCGTGGCAGCTGCCTTGGGGTAGACCACAGTTCATTTCGCGGCCCTCCGAGAAATAACCATTATAATAAACCTTTTGCCTTCTTCCAGACAGATAACTTTCCATCCAGCACAAAGCAGCTGGTGAAAATCCATAACATTTTAGTTTATCTATCAGTAGATCATGATTTATTAAATCAAATGCAGCACTAAAATCCAGAAATACCACCCCGGCCAAATTCCCTTTATCTAGGTATTTGTACCAGTTATCTGTCATGTGAATGAGAGCTGAACTGGTGGAATAACCAGGTTTGTAGGCATGTTGAAACTGAGTGAGTAACTGATTTTCTATTAGATAATGTTGAATTTGTTCGTAGACAATCCTCTCCATAATTTTACTTAAAATGGGTAGCAGACTGATAGGTCTGCTGTTGACACCATTAAAAATGTCATTCTTGTTTTTAGGAATCGGAATTATTTTCGATTCTTTCCACTGCGATGGAAATAAGCTGCATGCCAGAGATTTATTAAATATGTGACATATAGGAAGGGACACAAACTTGGCTGCAACTTTGAGCAGTTTACTGTCTATGTTATCAGAACCGGAGGATGTATCGTCAGGAAGTGATGTCAATAAGCGCTCTACCATCTGCACGTTCACTGCCTCAAACTTAAATTGGCATAGTTTATTATTCATGATAACATCCTGTATAAGACGACATGATAAGGTGGGATCGCCTTTGCTCATATTAGATTTTAAATTTGTTATTTTATTGCTGTAATAATTCACAAAATAATTGGCAATATCCTTGGCTTTACTTATAAACGTACCACCCGTGTGGATGTGAGGCATCACCGGAGCAAGATCTCTACCCATTATATTATTTAAAACTTTCCACACCTTTTTGCTGTCCTTATTGGCCTCTTTGAGCTTAAGTTGATAATATTCTTTCTTTTTACGCCTATTAAATTTAGTTACTTGATTTCTTAACTCGCGATATCTTGCCCACTCTTGTGGACTGATAGACTTATGTGCTTTTGCTTTTGCTATATCCCTCTCTGACATTGCAACCTTAAGTTCGTTATCTAACCAAGGTGCATAGTTCTTTTTAACAGTAAATCTTTTTAAGGGGGCATGTTTATCAGCCAGGTAGCAAAAGTTTTCAATAAACATAGATAAGGCCCTATCAGGGTCATTCTCGAGGCAGATGTCAGTCCAGTGAATTTCTTTTACGTCATTAATATACTTATCTGCATTGAAATTTCCTTGTCCTTCAATATGTCCTTTTCATGTCCTTCAATATGTGCATTGAAGGACATGTCCTGGTCAAAAATGACTCCAAGGTTCCTCACAGTGTTACTGGAGGCCAAGGTAATGCCATCCAGAGTAAGAATCTGGTTAGATACCATATTTCTAAGCTTTTCAGGGCCGAGTACAATAACCTCAGTTTGATCTGAATTAAGAAGCAGAAAGTTAGCGGCCATCCAGGTCTTTATGTCTTTAAGACATTCCTGCAGTTTAACTCACTGGTGTGTGTTATCTGGCTTCAAAGCTTTTCAGTTGGACTTTGTCACTGTTTAGTTCCCATGTATGTTTCCTGTTTTATTGTGTTAGTCATCTGTCTGTATGTGTTATGTTTAGTTCTACTTCCTGTGTCATTAGTCAGATCTAGTTCAGCTGTGTTCCCACCTGTTTCCATTCATCATCATTATCCAGTCTATTAAACCCTCAGTTTCCCACAGTTCCTTGGCTCGTCATCATCGACTTCTCGTGTGTGTTTTCAGTCTAGCTCTGTCATTGGGGCAGCTAGTATCCAGCTGTCACCTGCTCCTGTGCCTGCTCCCAGGGCAGCTGAGACCTGGTCCACTCCTGCACCCATACCTGTTCCTCGGGTGGCGATAGCTGGTGTCCAGCTAGCTCCTTCGCCTGTCCCTGCTCCTAGGTTGAGAGCGGCCAGGACCCAACACGTCCCTGCACCTGTACCTTCAGGTTCGGCCAGTTCCTCCACCTGTAATGGTTTCAAGGGACGGAAGACCCAGTCCTCAACCTGAGCTCCATCTGCAGCATCCAGTGCTTGCTGCAAGCTACGCGCACCCCCAGCTAGAGCCACCTGAGCCTGCTGTGATCCATGCACAGCCCAGCGTAGGTTTCTGCACCTGCTGGTCCTGCTCTGTCTAAGCCAGAGGTCTGCGCCAAGCTGCACCACCGGCAACCTCAACTGGTCTACAGTGGATCGTCGCTGGCACTGCTGCTGGCCTCCCAGATAAGCTGTAGTGATGCTGCTGACCACGTGGCTGCCCTCCTGAACACTTGTTTCAGACTCCGCCCCATTCATCCTTTGTTTTGGTCCTCTCTTTCCATTCCCACACACCGGACCGTGACAATGACAAAGTACAGAGCAACAGAGCACTGGAGGAACCAGTAAGTCAACAGATATAACGAGGCCAGTAATGAATTATAAACAGATCCGAAAAAGGAGAATGACCGATTAAGATAAGAAATTCACCACCTGGGTCACAAGATCAACTCCAAACTCGATACGCTTGTGAGAGACATGCTGAGCTTGTCTGACCATGTAGCTGAAGTGGAAACGATTAGGGTGAATGGAGGAATTGTCGGCAGAGGCTATTGAGGCATTAACTACTTGCCTGGAGCAGCATGAAGTTCTACGGTCAAAGCTGACGGACCTGGAGTCCCACTCAACAGGAAACAACATTCTAATATTCGGTCTGTAGAGAGAAAGGAAGACAACTCTTTCTTATAATATATTTCAAACCTCCTTAACCGTGAATCGCTTCTGTCCTCAGGCCTTTACTCGAGCTGCAGAAATGTGGCTTTTCTGTGGACATGGCAGTGGGGAACATTGAATAGCGCGCAGCTTCGTCTGCTATTGGGATGAACCGCAGCCTGGGGAAAGGATAGCAGCCCAGAGAGTGAGGGAAATACTACAATAGTTCATTAGAGACCACAACGGAGCTAAAACTTGAGCCACATGGTTGGGAACGAACACTTCAGGTCTCTAATAGCAAAATAATTACATATACCTGGTACTTTAAAACTGCCTCATAGCTCTCCGTTTATGCTCCAGTTCACAGTCCATGGTTGATATTCTAAATATATCACAGTCTGTAAAAAAACCTCTCATGTATAACCAGTGCCTCCATCTGTGTCTGCATTTAGTTCATTCTCCTGGTCCGGCCTCCCGGCCATAACACCACCATGGATTTGAGAGAAGCCAATTGAGTCTAATAACAGATTAAATGCCATGTTGAGGCTGTCATTTTTAGCATCTACATGGATGTTAAAATCACCCACAATAATTATTTTATCTGAGCTCAGAACTAAATCAGATAAAAGGTCTGAGAAATCAGACAGAAACTCTGTGTAAGGCCCAGGTGGACGATAGATGATAAGAAGACTGGTTTCTGAGTTTCACAGCTGGGGTGGACGAGGCGAAGCTTCAGCAAACACACAAACTGCTTATGTGCAGTTTGTGTCACAGTGTGTTACTGATAAAGGTCCAGCTGCTTATTTCACTCAGAGATGGAGAAAGGTGTAAGAAAAGATGAACTGCAGATTAAAGATTACATGCAGTGTCATAATTTGTAATGACATACTGCATCTGTTGGTGATGGATTTTGATAAATTCTGTATTTTTGTATTGTGAAACGTCCTGCAAAACGCACAAGTATACTAACGTTGTGTTGTTCAAATGTTGCATGAAAACAGGTTAGTTTGTGTGTGAAATAACAGATCCACACTAATATTACTTTTGTGTTATATTAACATAGCAGAAGGTCTTTTTACCCGTGCATGTAAATGAGGGTGGACTCTTCAAGGAGATACTTTTTACTTTCTTACTTTGAGTACATTTCAGAGTAAATTTGCTTTTTCACTTTTAGTTGACTAAAACAGTTGAATCAGTTTTTACTGCAGTGTTTTTTAACACAAGCGTGGCGGGCGTGGTCTGAGGTGCTGGTGCAGGGGAGGCAGATGCACCTGCACGGCATCTGCGATCACGCCTCGCCGACATAAAAGGTCCTGATTGTTGTTGTTGTTGTTGCGGTGCATGTGTCGGTCTGTAGAGCTGCAGCCGAACATGTGAACCGTAAATAAAAATGAAAATTATGCTGAAAAGCATAAAAAGGTCGTCTGGTCTGTCGTGGCTCATTTACAACAAATATCAGAATGTGTACTTACAGAATCTCTGTACGTTGCCACCTCAGCTGATACGTTTATAGTATGTCACAGTAGCTGTTCAACTACAAAATGTGTTTCATTTTGCTGTTCACCTTATGCATGTTGTAGTTCCAGCACAGCGGATACCTGAGGTCACACTACGAGGAGACAGTGTACGCTTGTTTGGATCCCAGCTCGCCGTAGGAAAAGGAGATGGGAGGGACTTTTGAAATATCCTCTGTTTTCTGGACTCGTGTTTGCTTAGTGGCTTCAGTTCAACCGGAGTGCTCATCAGAGGGGATGTGTGTGTGTGTGTGTGTGTGTGTGTGTGCACGCCGTAATAATAGAGCAGCTGATAGAGGTCTGGTGAAATCTTCATCACGTCTCTGCATGTGCAGCAGCTTTAATTTTTCATCGTTGATGTGACACACACCTGTTTTATTTGTGACTTAGCTGCGAACACTCGGCTGCGAACCGTTCCAGCATCACCTCACGAAGCCAAAAGAACCACATCATCTGCAAAAAGCAGAGATGAGATTCCCCACCCTGGTGAAAGCTGATGCTAAGTGGTGGAATTGAATTGAACTGCCGGCTCTGCAGACCGAGCTCTTGCAACGGTTGTATGAGGATCAAATGGCCCGTAGCAATGGGCCAAACACCCCATACTGCCAGAGCGCCTCCCACAGGACACTCAGAGGGATGCGGTCGAATGCCTTCTCCAAGTCCACAGAACACATGTAGATTGCTTGGGCAAACTCCTCGAGAGGTTAAAGAGCTGATCCAGTGTTCTACGACCGCGACGAAAACCGCATTGTTCCTTCGGTATCCGAGGTTTGGCTAAAAGACAAACTCGTCTTTCCAGCACCCTGGCACAGACTCTCCCGGTCAGTCTTTTTGGTGCCTTGTAAATAAAACTGTATTTTAGTAAAGCTCATGATCTTTATTCTGAGAGATTTCTGCCTCAGCTGTAGTTTAAGGTTCAGACCTGTCGGTCACGTTCATGGCTTCTTCATTCGTGGGACACTGTTGTCTTCTCTGCTTTCACACAGGACGCTCAGTGTCTCCTCAGACAGTTGCTTTCTTCACCAGAGAACTTATCGAGCTGATTGTGCTCGCAGATCCTTCAGATCTGGAACCGTCAGATCATCGAGTCAGAAACTTCTGCTCTCCAGTCGTGGCCAAACTCGGATGAACACAGACGTCTCAGGTGAGTCTGACGGCTCACAGGTAACAGGTCTCTGTGTGATGAACAATCAGAGACGTTCATGTGAAGGTGAACACAGGCTCAGGAAACTCTCAGACAGCAGCTCAGGTTACAGGTGTGTGTGTGTGCGTGTAAACAGTCATCAGCGTGTGCTGTGTGATGAGATGTGTGATGACAGGAAGGGCGTGTGTCGCTGACGCCTTTCATCTGGAAGTGCAGGATTTAGGAAGAGGAAACTGCAAACACTCATTTCTGTCTTTGATGTTTCTCAGCCAGAGAGAAAGAAGAGACGGCGGCGAGCAGATTTAACCTGCGTCACCTGAGTGAATCCCCCCCCCAAAAAAGAGAAAGATGATAAATTCAACATTTTCCACACAGGAAGTGTGCGACGTTCGGTTTCACCTTAATCCGACCTCAGAGCTGCGAGTTAATCGGCTCAAGGTGAAGCTAGACGCAGCTCGCTGGTTTTCTACAGTTTCTCTTACCTGATGACCCTGTACACACCTGTAGGGGGCGGGGCTTCAGTAGGCAGAAGCAGGTAAAGCATCAGCTTTTCATCGTGCACTCAGTGTTCCTGTGAAGCTCGAGGAGGAAGGAGCGCAGCTGCACCTGAAGGTGAGATGAAGACACGACTAATCACATCATGCATTCACTCACACACACACACACACACACACACACACACACACACACACACACACACACACACACACACACACACACACACACACACTGTGCAGTTTAAATGATGCTGTTTGTAATGTGTGCAGCTGTAGTCTCCACTGTTTTGTTTTTAATTGTCTTTCACTTTTTATTTTTTGGAAGAAATCTCAGTTTTAAGAGGAAAGTTCTCACATTTCCTCCCAGAAAGGGTGTCAGAGTGTTACTGGAAACCAGTGAGTGTGTGTGTGAGCTGATCTGGTGCTGCGTTCACTGACTGGGACTAAACGTGGGCGCAGCGGTTCTTCGTGTTGCTGTCAGAATAAAAACTAAAACTAAAGATGAATGTAAAAAATATTTTGTACAACATGTAGACTAAAAAAAACCTTGAAGTTAATTTACGTATTTAAAATACGGAGAAAACCTGTTTTTCATCACTTTGTTCACGTACGCAGACTCTTCGTGAAGGTTTTGGTGCTTTTGTTCCCCTGGATGCAGAGTTTAAACCTGCTCTGAACTTTTAAAGATGCCCAGTTTAACTGTGACATTAATTCAAACTACAAAGAAAATCTTAAACAGGTAAACTTGCTCTGGAAACTATTTTAAACATAACAAGTAGCTGTCTCCGTGCTGGAGTTCAGCTCTGGATTAGACCGGCTCCGTCGGGCGTGGTCTCCAGACTTTGATTATTTTAGATCCAAAGCAGGCTTTGAAAAACCAAACCAAGCAAAAAGCAAGAAGAATTATTTTTTAAGTAAGACTGAAAAACCTTCCTGAGTTTACCTGAAGTTCAATGATTCTGATCCATCAGATCGTCTCATGTGTTTAACACCTCATTTCAGGACAAAACTTACACAAAGAACAAAGCTGCTGTTGCTCCAGATGTGCAGTCATACAAATACCTTATACTCAGGCTTTGATCATCAGCTCAAGTTCAACGTGACCATGAAGTCCATCATAAAACAAGGTCAACACACAACAGATTTGTGTTAGATTTAGATGTTCTTCCCACAGAGCAGAACACAGATTTGAGTATCTAAGAATCTCCAGGTTCATGATTTAGTCTAAAAGTTATGAATGAGCACATCTGAAAGATCGATAAACTGCACACGTGGTGTTTTTATGTCCAAACTCCTCCTCATATCATATCTAATTTAATCCTGATGATCCAGAACGTCAGAAATATTTTTCCTTTCAGCCTCTGAGATCTGAGAAGTCCTCAGAAATCAGAACATGTGATTTTCATCCTTTTTTTCCCAAGACTTCCTATATATTGTTCAAAATATCAGGTTCAAATTTCTCATTATTAATTTTGACCAATCACAGTTCGACCCACACAGGTGAGTCAAAGAGGCCACACCCCTAATAATGCAAATTTTAAGCCATATTCCAGGTATGTTAGAAAACCATTCTTCCCCATACACTTGTATTATTTTCCTTTGACTCGTGATATTAACTCCAGAGGAATCGTTAAAGTCGTCTCCAGGATATAAAACGGTGTCATTAACATATAGTGAACTCTTCCTCTTATTTTTATTCTGTAACAAAAGTTTAATACGGCATGAAATCATCCATCAAGACCAAAACGGTTTTTGTTTCAGGCTGCAAACATGTTTGTTTCTGCTATAACGTTGGACATTTTAAAATGCAAGTCTATGGGGATTGACTCACTGCTGGACCCTCTGCTGGATGGTAGAGGAACTGCAGTGTCAGTCAGCAGGAAGATAACTCACCTGTGTGGCTTTTCAGGTTGGAAGATTCAGGATTAAAGCTGAATTTGTCTTTATGCGTCTCCCCAGATCTCTGCGTGCTGGTGATCGACTGTCTTTGAGGTGGTCTTTGAAGACTGTTGTTGATCCAGCTGGGAGTTCGGATCAGGTACTGCTCAGCCAGGTTGCACGATGAGCTCTGCCTTCTCTCCTTCGTTCATCGAACAACGATCTTCGAACCTGAGCTTCGGCGTGTCTCCGCCTGCTGGACTCTCTGAGGATCACAGCATCTCGCAGCACTCAGACTCTCTCTCCAACTCCGTCCCCTTCCTCCTCTACCCGTCCAGCATGGACCCTACCGGCCTTGGCCTCTACAGAGGTCCTCTGAGGGGCCCTGGCCCTGGGATCCTGCCCTATCTGACCCCCTTTCACCACCACGGACACTTCAGCGTCTACGAGTGTCCATTTGAGCCGGCATTCATCCAGAAACGAAATGAGCGGGAGCGTCAGAGGGTGAAGTGTGTCAACCAGGGTTACGCCAAGCTGAGAGACCACCTGCCAGGTCAGAGTGCCGACAAGCGCCTAAGCAAGGTGGAGACGCTGCGGGCCGCCATTAGGTACATCAAATATCTGCAGGGCCTAGTGGAGCTGGAGGACACCAGGCACAGTGGAGGGGTATCGCCCAGCACCTCGTCTCTGGGCCTAGACTGCAGCGCTGAGACGGAGACCTTCACCTGCTAAACAACCACCATAAGGTCACACTGAAGTACTCTTTCCACTGCCGGGTTCAGACTGCAGGACGCTTCTCGCATCAGCTGATTGAAGAGACAGATTACATGCCGCTGTTCTTCACCTGTGTGACGACATCAAGAAGGAGGAGCCAGGAGGAGAGTGGGAGTCACACAGCGTTACAGAGGCCTCCATCAGTCAGGTGGATGCCGTGCAGTCTGAACCTGGCATCGAGTTTATCAACAACCCTTTTGTTTGAAGGTGCAGCAGAAGCAGGAACGTGGTCACCACAATCTGTCCATCACCACCAGAACACGAGGAGCACGATTCGTTTCTCCCTTGAGTATCCCGCACACGTTATCCACATCGTTACCAAAACGGAGTCTGGCATCCATCCGTGTTCTGAACGAAGGCAGCAGGAAGTCTTCTTTGTGAAGATGTTCATCCACTGAACGCCTTATGGTCATGAGCGTTGTTGACCCGCCCCATCGTCACGTGACTTGCTAAGGGTCACATGGGTCCCAGTTTGAGCATGGAGGGAAAGGATTTGAGCCGGCATCATTTCACTGTATTGTGGATGGGTGAGAACTTTATGGTAACAGAGATGTGGATGCAGATGACCTTGGAAACATCATGCACTGTTTAATCAGAGTTTAAAACAACTTCATTTTTCTGACGTGGATAAAAAGCAAAGTGTAGATTTACAGGAGGAACATCGTAACAAAGTATAAGTACTACATTACAGTACTTCAAGGTGCAGCAGGAATACAATTTTCAGGTATCTCTACTTTGAATATTTATTTTTCTGACAACTTTTTACTTTTACTCCCCACGTTTTAGCAGAAATATCTGAACTTTTTATTGGTTAATCTGTCAAACAGGCTTGTTACGTTCAGTTAAAGACATCTGGAGGAAGTTTATTCTTCCAGATTCTTCCAGATTCCGAAACAATAGCGCTTAAAGACAACCCTTTTGGTGTATCGTATATGCATCAATTATATCGCTAAACTCAGAAGTTAAAGTGGGCCAGAATGATCCACAAGAGTGTTTATGGTGCAGACTTCAACTACTACAGAAGAGCAGCGAGCATAAAGGCAGTAATGTTTTTCAAGTGTCTGGTAATTTCACATGCAGCATTTCTAAGAGTTCAGCAAACACACAAACTCTTTGTGTGCAGCTTGTCACACAGTGAGTCTGCTAGCTAAAGGTCCAGACGCTGTATTTCCCATCATGAGAGAGAAGTTCACTCACAAATGAAGAAAAATGTAAGAAAGAGGAAAGGAGAAGAAGAGCGGTTAGATCAGGGGTGGGGAACTCCGGGTCTCGAGGGCCGGTGTCCTGCAGGTTTTAGATGTGTCCTTGATCCAACACAGCTGATTTAAATGGTTAAATGACCTCCTCAACATGTCTCGAAGTTCTCCAGAGGCCTGGGAATGAACTCATCAATTGTTTCAGGTGTGTTGACCCAGGGTGAGATCTAAAACCTGCAGGTTCCCCAGCCCTGGGTTAGATAGAAGTAAGGACGGGTGCAGAGCAGCTGTGAGGTTCATGGTCAGTCACAGATAGCACCCTCCGTCTCCGTCCCATCCAACACAGTGTAGTGAGGTATTGCCGACTTAGCCTCTATGCACTGTATCAGTGGTGGTAGCTCCTACATAGCAGAGGCATATGTTTGCTCACTATGAAGAGGTAATTCCTCCATCGCTTAGGTATGCTTTGCCTACGTTCTACCGCTCTCTGCACGACCCACACAGAGAGGGGTTTGGTAGTGCTGATGTAGCATGCTTGTTGGCAAGAGATTAGGACAACGTCATTTACCTCTGCTTCTCCAACGCTTTTTCTCGCTCTGTGACGCACACGGGAAGCTCTGAGTAGCTTGGAGATCATTTGAGGCGCACTTGATCATTTGAGGCGAGTAGTGTAACTGGATAGCGACTGGCAACTCTTCTGTTTTTTTGTCGATACCTCTGGGTTTAAGATGGACTCATGGCATGCACAATGCGAGATAGGATTGGTTAGCATGGGGGAGGTTCCAGCTAGGCACCCAAGCATACCTTAAAATATACATGATTCAAACCTGGCTTGGGAGTTGTTTCTTGCAATATGAGCGAGAAACAACTGCAGACTGGCTTAGATGTTGCCTCGATTAACAAGGTCTGCCTGAGGCTATTGTTAAGCTTTGGTCAAGACATTTCAATAGGAAAACTATACTCCTGCTATCTGATGCATCGCTAGTCAAAGAGGAAACCTCCAATGAAGCGCTGATAATCAACGTCGCACTGACATTTTGTCGATGAGAGCTCCATTAACGCTACTGGTTCCCTCTGTGTGTGCTACCGGGAGAGAGGTGTAGGCAAAGCGGCTCTAAGCAACATAGTAATCAAACACAAGCTACATAGTGTGTAACACCTGTGTCTGCCGTCATATACATCAGCAAAACGTCACTGTGCTGGGGTGTGAGGTGACATCGAGGGCAGCACATACTGACTAGCTGAAGTGCACGTGTGCAGGGTTGGAGTCAGCTGTGACGGCTCATCAGCTCACATGTTGTTGACCTGAGTCATGTAAATCACAACAGCGGTCTCCACAAGCTCCTTTATATCGTAAGGTAAAGACCCTAATACAGAGAAAGCCCAACAATCGCATGACCACCTATGACCAAGCACTTGGCGAAAGTGGGAAGGGAAAACGTCCCTTTGAACAGGAAGAAAAGTCCAGCAAGTCCATGAAGAGCAGCAGCAGCAGGTCAGCTGATCACAGCCTGAACAGAAATCCTGGTCCCCTTTTACCCACGCTGAGCCGCTACACCTGACCTTCCCCACCTGATCAATCGCAGTTGAACCCTTGACTGTACCTGTGTTCAGCTGTGGTGGCAGGGAAACACAAACAGGCCGAGTTTTAAAGTCTTTCTTCTTCGCTGTTTGTGTTCCACGTAACGAAGGTTCAAGCTGAGCGTCATTAGAATTAGAGCTGAAGTAAACTTTGTACTCTTGCGTAAGAATGTTGTTTTCAGAGCCTGTACTTCTTCCACTTTAGTTTAGTAGAGAACATGAACCATAGCATTTCTTCTTCTCTGTAGTGACAAACGTGTGGACTACTGCCACCTCTGGTTAAAGAAAGAATCTGTGGCATTTAAAAAAGCATCATCTGAACGGTTTACCATCCAGCCTTCTTCCTCTGAACCAGTTCAGGATGTTGTGGCCTGCCTGTCCCAGCTTCTCATATTGTGAATAAAGAAAGTCCAAGAATGTGTCAAAACATGGTAATGACTGATTACTGGTTAACTCTGACAATGTCGCCTAGGCTTAGATGAACCTAGGAACTGATTTTATTTGAATAATTTAGGTTACATAGGGGAGAGCAGTGTTACAGCCGGGGACAGGACGTAACAGATAATTACTTATAAAATATGTCTGTGAAGCTTCTTAGTCATCCAGGTCATCGTAGTCAAAGGAGCTTGCAAAGAAAAGTGTCTGGACTTCTTTAAGTTGCTTGAAGACGTTTCACCTCTCATCCGAGAAGCTTCTTCAGTTCTAAGGTCAAATGGTGGAGAGTCCTCAGGAGAGTTTTCTCCGAGCACGACATCCCAGTGTATTTCAGACCCAGCAACACAAAAACTCAGACAAAAACTGGTTCACCCGAAAGACAAAACGCCAAAACACAGACTCAACAATGTGGTGTATGCTGTACAGTGCAGCGAAGAATGCTCAGACCTCTACATTGGAGAGACCAAACAGCCACTTCACAAGCGCATGGCACAACACAGAAGAGCCACCTCCACAGGACAAGACTCAGCAGTCCATCTGCATCTTAAGGATAAAGGACACTCTTTCGAGGATGCCAATGTTCACATTTTGGACAGAGAGGACAGATGGTTTGAAAGAGGAGTGAAAGAAGCATCTATGTCCACTGTGAGCGACCATCTTTGAACAGAGGCGGGGTTTACGACACCAACTCTCTGCCATCTATAATCCAGTTTTGAGATCCTTCCCAGACGCCTTAACGCCCACTCACATCCTGGGCCATCTGACCTCAGGAATTCGCATGATAAGGTGGGGCCAGGTTTCATAATGAGCTCACCCGAAACTCTGGCTGATTGGGACCCACGCCCAGTTTCCCACCTTGGCTCAGGCGATTAGAGGATCATCAGGGGTCCTTTTGTCCCTCTGTGGGGGGAAACTCCCACTAGGTTTATATCTGGGACTCTCCACCATTTGACCTTAGAACTGAAGAAGCTTCTCGGATGAGAGGTGAAACGTCTTCAAGCAACTTAAAGAAGTCCAGACGCTTTTCTTTGCAAGCTCCTTTGACTACTTATAAAACAGTTTTTATCCCCCCTCAATAAAAGGTCAAGGTCAAATTTATTTATATAGCACATTTCAAACAGCCGATGCTGCACAAAGTGCTTAACAATATAAAAATGGTATTAAAAAGCAACAATGTAAAACAATAATAACAGTAAAAAACAATAAAAGGACAGTAAAAGAATTAAAACAATAACTAAACTAATTCAAATAAGACCAAAATGCTTGGGTCATAGCGTGTTAAAAGCCAGGGCATAGAAATGTGTCTTTAGTAAAGATTTAAATTGCTCAAGTGTTTGTGCAGATCTAATATTTAAGGGGAGACTATTTCAAAGTCTGGGACCTGCCACAGAGAAGGATCTATCACCACGGGATTTGAGGTTAGTCCGTGGGATGGACAACATTAGTAAAAGCCCATAAAACAGAGCAAAGGTACTAAAGTTACCTCTACTAGTAGAGATAATAAAACACAAGATCTAAAAATGGCAAGTTAACATTATTCCAAAAACAGTATCACTGAGAGGAATTTCCAAACAATAAATGCGCAGAGAAAAGTTTAAAAAAGGACGAAAGCAACAGCGCAGGCGCAGTGGTTAGTTACCCTGAATCCAAGATTCATTGAAGGCTGAGATTCAGCGACTGTTTGGGAGCAGCGAGTCCTCAGCTGAGCAGCAGTGCTTCCCTGATCATAGCAGCTCTCTCCTGATGACGCTCCCAGGTCTGCTCTGTCAGTGGCTCTAATGGCACAATGGTGGCACTACTCTGAAGGACACAGGCGTGTACAGTCACTGCCCGACATCACGCCAAAGGAAGACTTACGGGGCCGGCTTAATCTTAGTACCCTGACATCGCCAACTCGAGTTTGTCTACTCCAGTGCTCTCTTCTCTCGAGGTCTCCAAATCTCCTTAATTATTACATCTGGTGCACCACATCATGGCTGCTGACTGGCCTTCTGCAACCAACCTCCAGATGCAGACTGGGTCTCATGCCTGCTGTTGGGTTACTCAGTTAAGTCAATCAGCCAGTGTTGGGTAGGGAAACAATCTGGCAGAATATTCTCAAACATATAACCAAAGTAAAACTAAACCTTATACATTTGCACAATAAAACCAAACTTTAAAATGAATAAAACAGAATTTGTTAAAACACAATAAGAATAATTAAATATTATTTCATTATTATTAATTAATAATAATTACATTTTTCAATTCAGTGTTATTTATATAGCACTAAATCTCAACAACATTTGCCTCAATGATCAGCAGCATGCTCAGTGCTTTATATTGTAAGGTAAAGACCCAACAATCATATGACCCCCTATGAGCAAGCACTTTGGCGACAGTGGGAAGGAAAAACTCCCTTTTAACAGGAAGAAAACTCCAGCAGAACCAGGCTCAGGGAGGGGCGGGGCCATCTGCTGTGATTGGTTGGGGTGAGAGAAGGAAAACAGGATAAAGACATGCAACCATACATACTGTCACTACCCGATCCGTACCGGAAACCCGATCAGTACCCCGCATGCGCGAACGGTGTCTACTTTCAGTCGAAGCATTTTACGATAGTTACAGGTCAGAGTATCTGTTAAGACTTTAAAAATAACAAGTATCTCTTAAAATGTTTCCAATAATGAAGCAATTCAATATAATGAAGACAAAAACGAAAAATAAAAAGATAGGTACGGATCAGGACTCCCCGATCCATACCGCGCATGTGCAGGGGTTTTCTTCTTCTTCTGTTCGTTTAATGGCAGTTTACTCCCCAGTGTACGAGGACACCGCCACCTGCTGACTGAACGAATGAACCCTATTGTAAACTGAAGTAGCGTCATTACAAACGCGTGTTTAATTTGATTGATAGTCATGTGTTTATGCTTGTCTGTGTGGAGAGGATTGTTGTCACTGTCAGTTGTCAGTAAACACTTCATCTGGCTGATGAATCTTTACGTGACACATTACTAAGTCAGTATTATTAAGTCTGTAAATCGGCGCCATTCTTCTTATTTTACGGCGCTGTTGTTCAATCGGGGGACGCTCTCTGTTGGGGAGAAAAGCATGAATTTGTTTGTAAACGGATTATCCATTGTTTAAATGTCCGGGCAGTCGAAAAGGAGGCAGAGCTGTGGAGAAATGCTAGGAGCTAACTGGGTGCTAATCTTTTTGGCTGCTGTTACAACCAAATTTCCCCTTGTGGGACAATTAAAGGATTATTCTATTCTATTCTAACCGTGTCATTCAAATACATTTACTGTCGCAATGTTGGCAAAGAGAGGAAGTGACGTAAGATTTGCGCATGTGGGGTACCGATCGGGTTTCCGGTATGGATCGGGTAGTGACACATACCATATTTCTAAGATTTTCAGGGCCAAGTACAATAACCTCAGTTTGATCTGAATTAAGAACATTTTAGAACATTAGATGAGAAATGATGAAAGCTGTCGAGTACCTGCGTGTGTCTGGCTGCATCACCTGCATACATGCTGAGCTCTCACCTGAAGCTGTAAGCGTTCTCTCTTTGCTTTCAACTCGGACCAATAAAATCTGCAGTGTGTAA
This sequence comes from Astatotilapia calliptera, assembly GCF_964374335.1. NCBI lineage: Eukaryota > Metazoa > Chordata > Actinopteri > Cichliformes > Cichlidae > Astatotilapia > Astatotilapia calliptera. The sequence continues at coordinate 492,417 of NC_137426.1, read as the reverse complement.
GAAGTGAAGTGTGTGTCTCTTTGAATTTCCCGACAATGATTCAACCCTTTACTGACACGTTTATTACCTCGGGCAGTTCAGCGAGCACGGTGTGGGACTTCCTGCTCCACCTATGACCCTGCAGACGCTGCTTGTGCTCCAGAAATCAGTGATTGACGCTACAGGTGGGCAGATCGAACCGAACGTCGACAGCATCAATGCCAACGCTGTTATCATCATAACTAGTGCAACAGGTTTCTATCCTGTTGAGTCCAGTATGTAGCCCACTGAGTGTTGATTATGTTTCAATGAACATTTCTGTGGTGCCTGTTCTATTTGCAGCCTGTAGCACATTAGACATAAGTCTACATTCAGCTCTTCAAAATAAAAGCTGAGAGGTGTGTTTTATTGTGTTCAGTCATTATTGTGGAAAGTAAACGTCACAGTGATTTAATGGTCAGTAAAATGTGTTCAGAATTTGCACTTTGATTACGATTCTTATCATGAATCAGGACACTCTGCTCTCCCCAACACAACAGTATCTGTACAGGTGTCTGTAATACTGATGCTGTGTACTCTGTATCAGACCAATGTCTCAGTATCACTAATAAATACCTGCGACCTGTCCCTGAGGGTGATTTAAAGGTCAGCCGCACAGGCCTACAGACAGATCACGACACCCAGCAACCACACAACTAAGTTTAAATGGTTTCCATTGCCTGCGATTGGTGTGAGGAAGACACCTGGGAGCTGATTGGTCCGTAGACCTGTGTGACATTTTCTAACAGAATCCACCCTGAACACAAATCAGGAAGCTTGTTGTTACCACCACCTGGAGGCTGCCAGTGGTACCGCAGCTGACAGCTGGGCAGGTGTGTGCAGGTGTGAGGAGAATGACAGGAGGCCGTGTGTGATCATTAAATATTGGATTTATTTAGATTGATATTTAGTCTGTGAGACGATCAATGGGCACGAGTCCTTGGCAAACACGCAGTTAGAAAAATAAAACGCTTCTCTCGCTAAAATGACGCCAAACAGTTCAGGCAGCGCTCTTCCTCATTGTCAGTCACAGAAACATCTGGAACATCTGCCACAGCGTCAATCTTTCTGACCGCTGAACGCTCTGAAGGGCGGGGCCTCGGCTCTGACGTGTCAGCTGTTTCTGTCCAGTCTGAATTACAAGGAGAGGGAGCAAGAGCGCCTCCGGCTGGACACGCAGGGTTAATACACAGTGATCAGGAAAACTCAGTATTGATTATCAGTGAGTCTGGGGGAGGTTTGCCCATGCGACAGGTGAACTCGCTCACACACAAACACACACAAACTCTTCTTCTTTGGTTTCAGAGTGAAAACACTGGAAACAGCTGGATGCCCAGCTGCTGCAGACGGGGACTTTTTATTGGTTAATCAGAGGCGGGAGCCTTCATCATCCTCACCCTCACAGCTCTGCACATTAACACTGACAGCGTTTCCAGACGTGGAGCGTCTGGACCTCTCTTCTTCTTTTGTGGTGCTCATGGGTTTGTGGTAGGAAGCAGGAAGCTGATGAGGCTCGGAGCTCAGAAACACTGAAGAACCCAGCGGCGTTCTTCCTCACAGTGGAGCTGGACTCTGCCTCGGGCCCGCCGCCAGAAAAACACCCTGAGGAGCATGCCTAATCGCGGCAAGCTGTTCGTACACGCGCCGGCGGTGCTGCGGCTGAAGGCAGTAAGCGATGCTCTCTTCCACCTCCTGGCAGCGCCGCAGGAAGCGGCAGCGATCTCGGGCAAGTTCCTCCCACGGGCCCCGCCGGTCCTCCTCCTCCCCACAGCTGGCAAAGAATTCCTCCACATCGTCACAGAAACGAACCTGATGGAAAAGAGAGGGAGAAAACGACATCAGCTCGGTAATACAAAGAAAGGTCAAAGGTCATCAGGTCACTGAAACTTCCAGGAACAAATCAGCTTTCAAACGACTCTGTCACTACCCGATCTGTACCGGAAACCCGATCGGTACCCCGCATGCGCAAATCTTACGTCACTTCCTCTCTTTGCCAACATTGCGACATTCAATATATTTGAATGGTACGGTTAGCGCCCAGTTAGCTCCTAGCATTTCTCCACAGCTCTGCCTTCTTTTCGACTGCCCGGGACATTTAAACAATGGATAATCGGTATACAAAGAAATTCATGCTTTTCTCCTCAACAGAGAGCGTCCCCCGATTGAGCAACAGCGCCGTAAAATAAGAAGAATGGCGCCTAATTACAGAGTTAATAATGCAGACTTTGTAATATCTCACGTGTAGATTCATCAGCCAGATTAAGTGTTTACTGACAATTGACAGTGATAGCGCACATCATCATCACTATTCCAACAATCCTCTCCTCACAGACAAGCATAAACACACTCGACTATCACTAAATCAGATTTAACACACGTTTGTAATGACGATAATTCAGTTTATAATAGGGTTTATTCGCTCGGTCAGCAGGTGGCAGTGTCCTCGTACACTGGGGAGTAAACTGTCATTAAACGAACAGAAGAAGAAGAAAACATCTGCACATGCGCGGTACGGATCGGGTAGACCCGATTTGTACGGTCAGACTTTACACATGCGCAGTAAGGATCGGAGAGTCCTGATCCGTAACTTTCTTTTTATTTTTCGTTTTTGTCTACATTGTACTGAAATGCTTCATTATTGCAAACATTTTAAGATATACTTGTTATTCTTAACATCTTAACAGATACTCTGACCCATAACTATCGTAAAACGCTACGACCGGAAGTAGAAACCTTTCACGCATGCGGGGTACCGATCGGGTTTCCGGTACGGATCGGGTAGTGACAGACTCGACTGTTTCACTCCCTACATCCTTACATCTGTATTGGGGATAAGTTGAAGCAGCAGGATCGTCGGGTTTGGTTAAATCTTTGGGTCCAAATCAAAGTGAGTTTGAAGGACGTTTGGAGGATCTGACTGAAGCTGAAATCTGATGGGAAACGTTATGACATTAGACGTCCTTCATTAAGGATAAGTCGTTCAACCATCATGGCGCTGTGTTTTTGGCTTTCAGGGGCGAAAAGAGCGTCTCTGAGTTCATGGCCCAGATGTGGGCTCACCATCACAGCTGTCCGGACAACCTGGTGGGAACTCTGGGTAAAGGCTGAACTGGGAGTTACTAATAAACTGGCCGTGTTTACAGAGTAAATAAAGCTCCGAGCTAATTACAGCTCACCGATCCAGTTTCTCCTCACGTCTCTCCAGGAAGCAAACAAACCCACAGGAGGCGGAGCTTCCTGCTGTCTGACTCATGTTTACTGTCAAACACTCCTCAGCTGCAGTTCCTCTGACGGCCAGCAGAGGCTCCAGCAGTGAGTCGGTGCCACAGACTCCCATGTTCAAATCAGCATGTTTACCCCAAAGTCGGTGACAGCAGTCAACTCAGTGTGCTTTACCTGGAAGGTAAATACCCACAAGAACACGCAAAGCCCAAGTATCAGACAACTGCCTCGGTGCAAGCACGCTGCAACAGTGGGAAGGAAAAACTCCCTTTTAACAGGAAGAAACATTCAGCAGAGCCACACAATGAATAACTTTTTAAAAATAGTTTTTAAATCCTAAATTAAGAGATTTATTAAATATTTTAGATTAAATAATTAAATATGTCACATAACCTGAGAATAAACACTGAAAGTCAGCAGGTTGAACAGCATCTGCTGTAATGAACATGGAAAAGCTACAGGTGTGTCGAGAGATCAGTATGCAGCGTGAAGATTTGATTTCTTCTGCTGGAAACTTTCAGCTCACTTTGAATAAACTTTATTTTCCACACCTTCTCTGTCTCACCTGTTCATGAGCTCCTGACGCAGAGCGAGCCGCAGTAACCTGAACCAAGAACAGACTGAAGCTTCACTTTCACTCTGACTGTTCCCAAAACCCCACAGGGCAGGTGTGTCTGCAGGTGTGTTCAGGTGTGACTAACAAAGACCCTTTGACTGTCCCTCAGGTGAGCCTCACCTGTACCTTAATCAGTGTTTTAACCACCTGACCCGCCCCAGCAGCACTGTCTCCCAACGCACCTTTTTCGTGGAGCTGCAGTTCCGGGCGGAGGCGTCACAGAAACCGCTGTCCATCCGGTCCTCTGCCTCCTCCTTCCTGTACTCGGGTGGAGACTCTTGGCGGAGGCGGCGGTAGGCGGAGTTCTCCCTGGCCCTCGCCGTGGCAGACTCACGGGTCCTGATGGGAGCCTGGAAGTTGAGTGGGTTGAAGGGGTCTGAGGAGGAGCTGAAGGAGTCCCACAGGCGGAGGCTCTCCTCATCAGCCTCGCTCGCAGACGGCGAGTCGTCCCATGTGTCAGGGCTGGAGGGAGGAGAGGAGGAGGGGGAAGACTGAGCAGAGGATGGTGGCGTGGAGACAGGGATGGCACGAGGTGCAGTGACACCCGTGTGCAGGCGGGCAGTGAAGTTTCGGGGGTCATAGGGGTCCTCGCTGTGGCACAGAGAGCGCCACAAACGCTCCACCTCTGATTCCGCCTCACTGTCATCATCCTCATCATCATCATTAGTGTCATCAGACATCTCAGAGGAGCCCTCGCTGTCAAAGCCATCATCATCATCATCATCAGAGGATGACTCCTCTGATTGGCTGTCCTCATCCTCGCTGCAAGGGCCACCCATGATGAAGTTGATAGTTTTGTTCTGGCACTGAGGGACGGCGAGCACCACCTCCTCCATCCCCTCAGTCTCCTGTGGTGGCGACGGCTCTGCTCTGGCGGACGTCACGCCGGACAGGTGCTCCTCCTCCAGGCTGGAGTACCCATGGTCCTGCTCGGGGGTCACAGGTAAGGCTGCGGCGATGGTGGCTCCTGAGCAGTTCTGTGGATCTCTGATGCTGAGCTGGCGGTCTGCCACAGCGTTCTGGACTGTGGGGGGGCTTCCATTGTTCACCAGCTGCTCTTTGTGGTCGCTGGCTCCAGCATTTTCTCCCAGCATCCCGCGGGACAGCTGCTCCCTCTCCGAGCACTCCTTGCCCCCCCAGAAGCTGTCCCACCATGGCCTGCTGGACCAGCTCTGCCCTCCCGGGGGTTTTACTTCCTGAGAACTGAGTAGCATGTGGCCCAGAACAGTCCGGAACGAAGACAGGTATCTGAATTGGGTCTGCTGGCAGAGGCTCAGGTCCACCTCTGCCCCATTCTGGAGCCCGATTTCCCGTAGCGAGTCCGCGGAGAGCCATGGCAGAGCCCCCACGCCTCGGGGCTCACACTGCAGGTAGGACAGGTGAGGAGGCCCGAGCTGCACGTCCTCCAGCGGGCTAAGAAATTCGCTCTCCTCGGTAACCAAGCTGCTTTTCAGAGTTCGGTTCCGGATTTTCTCCACCAGTGCCATCGCGGGCCTGGACAGCAAGCCGATCCACGAACTTTCCTGGCTGTCCAGTCCGGGCATGGAGGAGGAAGATGAGGGGGGGCGCCTCCCGCCCATTAAACGTCCTTCTTCACTCATATTTCTGAACATGTCCTCAGTTTAATGTGCGAACAACTTCAATACGAACAGGCTGTTAGCACGTTAGCTGCTAATCCAACAGCTCATCGCGCCTACTCCGCACACCACACACACCGGCTACAGCTGCGGGAGGATCCGAGGGCCGAGAGCCCGGCGCGGGCCGTGGTGCTCTGCTGACAGTGGTGCTTCTTTCTTGTGGAGAACTCTGTGCGGACGGAGGTGGAGAAACCCAAGTGCTGAGACACGAAGAGTACCGGGTGTGGAGACCAGCAACGGGCCATTCTGTCTGCGGCGGCGCTCCAGTTAGCTTAGCACGTTAGCTCAGCGCTAGCAGCTAGTTAGCCTGACGGTTAGTTCCCCGGAGGCGGAGACGGATTCAAATACTCGAACCAAAGCAGCACTTCACCGGGTTATAATCAGTCTGCGGTGCTCTCCGGACTCCTCCTGGCGTTAATACTGGTGCGGTCTCCGAATACAGAGCAGTTTCCACGGCCGCTTCGCTCCGTCCGTCCGCTGAGAGATTTCATCAGACAGCCCGGGGACCGTCGCCTATGACGCGAATCTCTATTTCCGGGAGGCCGCGGGCAGGGAGTGCAGGAGGAGGTGCTGTTCGCTCCTGCGTCTCCGTTACATAAACGAAACTTGGGCTCGAGTGTGCCACGTGTTTATCAGCGTGAAGCTCCCACGGTCAATTTATAGAAGCGGCTCAGACACTGGAGATGGTGAAAGGACCCAGTATGGATAGTAGCCCATAGTAACCGATGCCCATATTGGTATTAAATCGATACTTTGTTTCTATCCCCCGAGTTCAGTATGTAGCGCACTGAGTGTTTTAATGAACAAATGCGTCAAACATGCTGTGAAACATGTCTGAACCTTTCTGTGGTGCCTGTTTTATTTACAGCCACATTAGACAGGCACGTTTACATTCAGCTCTCCAAAATAAAAGATGAAAGCTGTGTTTTATTGTGCCAACTGTGGAAAGTAAAAGTCAGTCATCATCTAAGGAACATTTCAAAACTCAGACTAATGGTGAAAAAGGCTGAACTGGAGATGATTATGCATGCTTCTATTTCTTCCTGTCTTTTTACGTGTCTTAACCAATTAGCTTTAGATCTTCAGACTGTGCAGCGCGACTCTTAACAGGCAACAACAGAAGATCTCATATCACCATGCAACCTGCATGTGGCTAATAAAGCCTTTCATTCATGTGTTCAGAATTTGCCGATAGATGATGGTTCATCTCATGAATCAGGACACACTGCTCCCCATTCTATTCAGTTTTATTCATATAACGTTAAATCACAGCAGTCAACCAAAGGCACTTTATATTGTAAGATAAAAACCCTACAATAATCAGACGAACGCCTACGAGCCTACGACTTGGCAACAGTAGGAAGGAAAAATGTGATTTTTCCAAGCAGAAAACCTCCAGCAGAACCAGGCTCAGGGACATGTGACTGCGGGGACAACGAGACACACGGCTCTCTCACATAAGCTGAAAGTATCAGTATTGGTATCGCACTGGCTCTGCATTTACTTGATATCGGATCGATACCAAAAGGCTGACACTGGGATCAGGTGTCAAGTCCAGGATCAGAAATCATTGATCAAAATCTGACAGTAAACTAAACTCCATAAATACTGTATGCAGGTGTGTGTGTGTAAGCTAGGTGCTGGATGATGCTGTGGAGGATCACCTGCTTTTGTGTGAGGACACGGCAAGGGTCAAAGGTCCTGCTGTCCCGTCAGCGTCACAGGAAACAGATCAGGATTAATGTAAAAACCAAAGACATCCAAACTGTGCCTACAACTGGATCTGTCAAATCTGCAGTTTCACAATAATTACAGAAACAGATAAAAAGTGAACCAAAACGAGCCAGCCTGCAGTAAAAAAGTTTAGCGTTCTGATACCAAGTAAATACAGGACCAGTACTGCTGACACAGACACCCTTTAAAGGCAGCTGATGTAGGGGAGACCAGTGTGTCCTGCCTTCTCACACATTTCAGCTTTTATTTTGAAGAGCTGCTTGTAAATGTGCCCGTGTCTACAGCGGTCGGCTCAGCTCCTGTAGTTTAAATGTGGCTATGAATAAACCTGGCACCACAGAAAGGTTCAGAGAGGTTTCTGGGATATTTATTTGTTAGAAATTATTTAACAGTTCAGAGGATAGACCAAGTATCGGTCCAGTCACACTAGTATCGATCTGATACCAATATCAACATTGGGATTGAGATGCTTGATATCTGATCCACACATTACTTGTAAAAATCTGCCCTACGTAAATATGGTAAATGGACTGATTCTTATAGAGCGCTTTTCTACTCTCCCAGAGTACTCAGAGCGCTCTATACAGCATGCCTCATTCACCCAGTCACACCCATTCTCACAAGCACTTTATCTATACGTAGTGCTTTCTAACTACATCCACACACATTCACACTCCGATGGACGCATCGGAGAGCAGCTTGGGGTTAGTATCTTGCCCAAGGATACTTGACATGCAGACTGGAGGAGCCAGGGATCGAACCTCCAACCTTGCGATCAGCAGGTGACCTGCTCTACCTCCTGAGCTACAGCCACCCGCAAATATAAAATATTATTAAAAACTGTAGTAACAAAGACGTCCGTGGGGTGTTTTCTGTGCCGCCACTGCAGGAGTACCTGCCCGAGAGCCGACAGCCAATCAGCAGACCTGAGTGGTTCACCTGGACTCTATTGTTTTCTATTCTACATTTTAAAGAGATTTCTGGCATTCTTGGGTTTTAATGAAATCTCAGCCTCGACTGCAGACCTGCTGTTACAGACCACACTGTGCTCACCTGAGCTCCACCCTCTTTAGCCCCAGACATCTGATAGACCAAGCCAAGCTTCTAAAACCAGGCCGACCTTTATCCCTCGCAGCACGGACACAGGAAACGAGGCAGGTGTAGACCCTAGGAGGAGGGAGGAAGAGGAGGACAGACCACCTTCAGCTGTTTTCATTTCAAGTTTATTGTGTAGTGCAAACAATAGAAAAGGTTCAGAATCATTCGTCTGTACAGGTCGTCATCAGTGAAGCTGCATCCAAACAAAGCCTGCTTCTGCGCGTCATCATGCTTCTTCACCCACAGCAACCTCATCTGATTGGTCAGGACCTCAGTCACATGATGCAGAACAAATACAAACACTTGAACTGTTCGTGCGGACCTGATTTTACCCATGAAACACCAGCACGCTACTGCTGCCTGCTGTTTGGTCGGTTAGAGTTCAGGACAGGACGTCCTCCCTTGACGGCGCCTGTTTCCAAACCTCCAGCACACGTTAGCAGCAGAAGCAGGAGCTGGCTTCACACCCCAAATCAAAACGCAGGGTGCTGTAAAGCGGCTCGTGGTGCTGTGATGTCCTCAGCGACTTCACTGCAGTAGAAACTGTCGAACTCTTCCATCAAAAACAGGATGAAATTTGCCCCGAGAGCGCCCCCTGCCTGTGGAATGACATGTCCACAGGCAGGGGGCTCTAACAGCTCACAGGCTGCCCCTCAGCAGGCTTCTGCATGCTGGCCAATCAGGGGAAAGTGCCCTCAGGGAGAGAAGTGATAGCTGATTGAATGAGCAGCATGATGACGTCACAGAGTCACATGATCAAAAACAATCCAACAATAAAAATTAAATTTCAGTGTTTCAGAATTTTGAAATTCTTCAGATTTCTCTCGTCTTTAAACGTGTGAAGCAGTCATTGTGAAAACCTCGCATTCATTTACAGCGCAAACACAAAAATCAGCTGATCACAAAACGCCCGCCGTCATTGAGCTAAAAACAGGAAATGACATGGTTCAGAAACCAGGAATGAAACATAGGGACGCAAGCAGCCGGCAGTCAGTCGCACTTTAAAAATAAATCAAACCCGCTATAAAAAATAACCTAAAGTCTTCTCAGCGGCGCTGCCCACGCTCTTCAACCTGCTTCGTCTTCTTCACCGCGCCTCTGTCCTCGTTTCCTTTTTCACAGTTCAACTTCCTGCCGAGGAGAAGAAGAAGAAACAGCTCGAGCACGTCTGAGCTCCTGTAGGTCTGTTAAAAAAGGAATCCACTCCTTCAGTCGCTCTCAGGTCAAAGGTCAGGGCGAGCTCGTTAGTGGAACTCGTTCACTGAAGTAAAACTCAGTCTCTTATAAACTAACGAGCGTGGCACGACACCCGCAGAGCAGCCACAAGGCTTTTACTTTGAAAGGATCTCCCTTTTTTTGTTTCACCGTTCCCCCTCAGCAGGAACGCCTGCAGTTCTTCTTCTTTCTTTTAAGTCCGCTGCCTCCCGTTTCCTGTCCATCAGTGGGCGAAGTCTGAGCCAGGGGGGCCCAGTTTGTGCCAGCCCACCCAGTGCTGACCTGGGACCAGCCTCTTCAGGGGGATGAAGGTCTCTCCCAGCAGCGTGTTCTCCCAGAAGGCGCCGTCTCCCAGGACCCGAAGGTGGATCACCCTCTGGTCCAGGTCCCCCCGTGGGATCCGCTCGTACACCAGCTGGGGACACAAAGGGAGGCAAAAGTGATGTTGCTATGGAAACAGCAAAGTTAGTCATATCAACATCTAAGAGTTGAACCACAGTGACATCCGCGATTCTTTACACCAGAGATGCAGAACAATCCAAATACCGACAGGTTAACACCAACACTGCTATCAGAGCGACACTGTTTCTATCCTCCAGCATGCAGCTCACTGCTGCATTATCATTACTATCTGCACAGCTGGGCCAGTATTTACTTAGCACATCGATAGCAGTATCTCACAGCACTTCCAGACGCTGTGAGCGGATCGTACCATCTCATTGTAGGTCGGGTTGCACGTGCGTCGCGCCGCCTTCGTTTTCCTCTTGCTCATCTTCTGAGGGTCGGGGAGGAGATAGAGCTTCACGTAGGGGTCGGGGTCAGTCCCATCCTGCAGGGGCTGCTACACACCCACAGGCATCAGTGTCAGTCCCACAGAGAAAAAACAAAAACAATCAGAAGCCCCAAATACCAGGACAGGACTTAGACCCACTGATCAATATAAAAATATTAATTAAAAAACATGAAAAAAAATCCTTAAAATTATATAAATACATTTATTAAAATATTAACAATGATCATAAATAAATAAAAAGTGTTTATTCCGAGGAACCCTGGGGACATTGAGACCGACTGGACCATAGTCAGCACCTCCATTGCTGAGGCGGCCGTTCATGGGTGTAACTAGGGCTGCTCGATTATGGCAAAAATGATAATCACGATTATTTTCACTGAAATTGAGATCACGATTATTTGACGATATTTATTTAACCCTTTAAGACCTACTATGGAACCAAGTCCACCAGAGCTTATATTATTATTTTTTTTTTTTTTACATGCTGTAGTGCCATTTGTGGGAGCATTTCAAGTTGCTATACATCAATACAACTGTTATAGCCCATATTTTAATAATATGTCTGCATTAAGTGCATAGTAATTACATAAATTGCAAAAAAGTGCAATAAACTACAAAAAAAATTGAAAATCGCTTTTGTTTTGTTTACATATATTTCTACTTGGAGAAATTTAAGAGGTTTATCCCTCAAAACTTTAAATACAATAAAGTTGCAAAAAATAGTTTCCCACCACAGGAAATTTATTTTGAGTGTCTTCATAGTTTTATTTTGGAGATACAGCAATTTTTATATACTGCAGGAAAAACAAAAAACAATCCTATGATGCAAATTTGCAAAGAAAACAGCAGGTGCATCATTTCACTGTGGGAAGTGTTACGAACAGCTGATCGGAACAGCAAAGCGTGTTTCTGGAATATTATGTTTTTGTTCCTGCAAGAGCTTTTTATGCAATTTTTGCAAAGCTATATGTGGAAGGAAACCGTGACCGAGGACAAGCTGATGGCATCAGATGTAAGTACAACTCCTCCGGTTTCATATGCAAAACAAATTATTGCGCTAGCTTACACGGTTCAGGTTCTACAGGGATTTAAAAATAGTTACGCAAAACGGAGCGTGCTGCTCTGACCGGCTTTAAAGGGTTAACAATGACTTTAAAAAAATAATATAAAATAGTGTGCAACACCACTGAAGTTTTTTTTTTTAACTCTTTTCAACCAACGGCAGTCACTCTCCAAATAACTTCTGCTTAGCTTTCCGAGCTTCCCTCGGGTCCTCTTAATCAGCGGTCTCCAACCTTTTTTGCGCCACGGACGGTTTATGCCCGACAATATTTTCACGGACCGGCCTTTAAGGTGTCGCGGATAAATGAGGGAGGGGCTAATAATCGGCTCAGTCATTTTTAATGATCGTTGAAAGCCCAGATCGTAATCGTGATTAAAATTCGATTAATTGAGCAGCCCTAGGTGTAACCCCCAAACCAGCAAGTGGACACCGGAGGTGAATACTCAGACGGCCATGTCCATCTGAGTATTCTGTGGGTTGGGCTTTGGGAGTATGGGGAGTCTTCATCAGGTAACAGCCTCCAGCTCGCACTGGAGCAGTTCACAGCCGAGTGTGAAGCAGCGGGAATGAGATCAGCACCTCCAAATCTGAGGCCATGGTTCTCAGCCGGAAAAGGGTGGAGTGCCCACTCCGGGTCGGGGACGAGTTCCTGCCCCAAAAGGAGGAGTTCAAGTATCTCGGGGTCTTGTTCACGAGTGATGGGAGAAGGCAGCGGGAGATCGACAGACGGAGTGGTGCGGACGCTGCACCGGTCTGTTGTGGTGAAGAGAGAGCTGAGTGTAAAAGCGAAGCTCTCATTTTACTGGTCGATCTACGCCCCTCCCCTCACCTATGGTCACGAGCTGTGGGTAGTGACCGAAAGAACGAGATCGCGAATACAAGCGGCGGAAATGGGCTTCCTCCGAAGGGTGGCTGGCCTCTCCCTTAGAGATAGGGTGAGATTTCAGCCATCCGGGAGGGGCTCAGAGTAGAGCCGCTGCTCCCCCAAGAATACATAATTTAAAAAAAAGTATATACACAACAGAAACTAGAGTAATCATAATAATAAAGAAATATATACAAAAACGTAATAAAAACAAATAGAAATAAAGCTATAAATGAATCTAATAATAACACGACACACTGACCAGGCCTCGGATGTGTATCACCATGATGAAGAGTTTTTCATTCTTGTAGGAGATGGACAGTTTGACCTCGCCGAGCTCTTTTCCTGAACCTGGAGACCACGAGATCTCTGCGAACACACGCACACTTTCAATGTTAGTCTTCAATGAACATGTCTGATATTTGGCTGTTTCTAACACTTTCAGTCGCAGGCTGAGTTTAAGAAGTACTTAATTCTGATAAAGATATTTCATCTTCTGACTTAAGTTTGAATATTACAGATTTATTTCATAACCTCTGCTGGACATCAGAGGAACTGCAGCGTCTGAGTATTAAAGGAACAGACAGCTGTTTACCTCAGCTGTCAAAGCCGGGTGAGAAGCATCTTTATTTACTGTGGAGGAGGCTGTAAAACTTTGATGAACGCCTTACTAAGGTGAGCTGTTGAGGATATGCTGAACTTTCCTATCAGTAACTCTGCTGTTAGCCTCTGCTAGCCTCTCAAGCTGGCTGTAGTTAAACCTTTACTCAAAAAGCATCTCTAGACCCAGCAGTCTTAGCTAATTATAGGCCAATCTCCAACCTTCCTTTATATCAAACATCCTTGAAAGAGTAGTTGTCAAACAGCTAACAGATCATCTGCAGAGGTTTATTTGAAGAGTTTCAGTCAGGTTTCAGAGCTCATCACAGCACAGAAACAGCTTTAGTGAAGGTTACAAATGATCTTCTTATGGCCTCTGACAGTGGACTCATCTCTGTGCTTGTCCTGCTAGACCTCAGTGCAGCGTTCGATACTGTCGACCATAATATCCTATTAGAGCGATTAGAACATGCTGTAGGTATTACAGGTACTGTGCTGCAGTGGTTTGTATCATATCTATCTAATAGACTCCAGTTTGTGCATGTAAATGGAGAGTCCTCTTCACACACTGAGGTTAATCATGGAGTTCCACAGGGTTCAGTGCTAGGACCAATTCTGTTTACATTATACATGCTTCCCTTAGGCAGCATCATTAGAAGACATAGCATACATTTACACTGCTATGCAGATGACACCCAGCTCTATCTGTCCATGAAGCCAGATAACACACACCAATGAGTTAAACTGCAGGAATGTCTTAAAGACATAAAGACCTGGATGGCCGCTAACTTTCTGCTTCTTAATTCAGATCAAACTGAGGTTATTGTACTCGGCCCTGAAAATCCTAGAAATATGGTATCTAAGCAGATTCTTCCTCTGGATGGCATTACCTTGGCCTCCAGTAACACTGTGAGGAACCTTGGAGTCATTTTTGACCAGGACATGTCCTTCAACGCACATATTAAACAAATATGTCAGACTGCTTTCTTCCATTTGTGCAACATCTCTAAAGTTAGAAATATCCTGTCTCAGAGTGACGCTGAAAAACTAGTTCATGCATTTATTACTTCCAGGCTGGACGACTGTAATTCATTATTATCAGGAAGTCCTAAAAACTCCCTGAAAAGCCTTCAGCTGATCCAAAATGCTGCAGCAAGAGTCCTGACAGGGACTAGAAAGAGAGAGCAGATTTCTCCTGTTTTGGCTTCCCTTCATTGGCTTCCTGTTAAATCCAGAATTGAATTCAAAATCCTGCTCCTCACATACAAGGTCTTAAATAATCAGGCCCCATCTTATCTTAATGACCTTGTAGTACCATATCACCCTATTAGAGCACTTCGCTCTCGCTCTGCAGGCCTACTTGTTGTTCCTAGAGTATTTAAAAGTAGAATGGGAGGCAGAGCCTTCAGTTTTCAGGCCCCTCTTCTGTGGAACCAGCTTCCAGTTTGGATTCAGGAGACAGACACTATCTTTCTTCCTGTTAAAAGGGAGTTTTTCCTTCCTGCTGTCGCCAAAGTGCTTGCTCATAGGGGGTCATATGATTGCTGCAAAACAAGCAGCTTCTCCCCACATAGATGCTCAAACTCCTCAAGGTGGATCAACGAACACGCTGTCAAGGGTCACATGTCTAACCTGTGGACAATAAATAATTAAGACAACATGAGTAACAAATGAGCATGGTTGTGCTTTGGTGTGTTCAAGCCCCGACTTGAGCTCAGGAGATGAGGGTCGAGGTAACGAGGATGGTGTTTTAAGATGCGATAGCACTCTTTCCTTCCAGTTGGTGAAGGCGACCTCTGATAATAAAACCGCTACGATGCTTCATATGTTGATCTGAAGGAGAAGGCATCACGCTGTGATGATGTATAATTATGAGAACAATCTTTTTACTGGCTGTAACCTTTAACCAATCAGCAGTGATTCTGTATGAAAACATGCCACAGATCTGCTGTTACATGCTGAGTCACAGAGCACTGACCTTTGACCTTTGTGTTTGTGTGAGTTAAAGTTTAACAGAGCGAAACCTCTTTGGTGCAGTCTGACCTCAGATAAGCTCATATTTGATATGAGTACTCCTCATTGGGTAACGCCCCCGTCTAATCAGCGTGAGGACCCGCCCACTGTGGCTTCCTAAAATCCGTACACTGTCCCACTGAGCAAACAAAAAGTCTTCCCAGTTTATTTCCAGTTCTTGAGCTTTACACATTAAACAGCGTGTGGGTCCAAAATCACGTACCTGCTGGTTTGCTCGCCGTCGTTCCTGATCGCTCGTCTTTGGGCAGCGGGTGGAAGAAGGTGTACACCAGGTCACACTGTGCAGACACACACACGGGGTGATCAGCCTGTGATTAGCTCACTGAGGTAAACGGGACAAAGGTCAGTGTAATCAGAATAAAGACAAGTGGACCTGACACAGCTCAGAGAACATCCCTGCATCGGTGCTGTGGACGTTCAGCTCAGGACAGAGCACTTCTAAGAACTTCCTGGAACTTCCAGGAAGTGAGGGGTCAGCTCACCATCCTTATCTTATGTAAGAAACAGGAAATGCATCTTTCTGCAGGGCGGAGAACCTTCATCACAGCGACACGATCACACACCTGCCTCTGAACCTGTCTGCCTGCAGGCAGAGCTTCCACAGTCAGGGAGAGATAACCTTGAAGAGGGCGGAGCCCCGAGGACTGCAGCGAGCTGATAGAACAGCAGCGCCACACCCACTCAGTGTGTGTGTGTGGGTTTCGTCCTGAGAAGCGACTCAGACTAAAAGCGAGCTGGTGAGGTGATGGCGGCACTCTCATGTTCGGCCATGTTGTACTTTGTGTTTGTCTGCAGCTGAGAGGTTCAAGCACACCTTCCTTCACCTGTCTGGGCTCGAGGGTACCACTGGCCGTTTTCACTACTGCAGATTTTAGCTCTTTGAAAACTGTTTACGTCTCGTTCCTTTCAACGTTTCATTCAGGCATTTACATGCTTCTATAAATAAATACAAGCCAGTAAAGACTGAAAGGAAGGATAAAAAAGGATGACACAGGACATAATAAGGTTACATATGTACCTGAGTACACACACCTCCCTCCCCAGGAGTGCATTGCTACTGACTGATTTAGTTGTTTTTTGCGAGGTGAGAGACTGAAGGCTGCAAGATGTTCTCAAAATCTTTCAGTTGGTCTTTTAATACAAATCTGTCCACACAGAGTCAGGATGACGCCGCCTTTTTAAAGAAGGACTGATTTCTTTGAACAACCTCACATGTTTGAATTTACTGTTAATTTTTCATTTTGACATTTTGTATAAACACAATGGTAAATGGCCTATTTACTCGTCCCTGAGGACCCCAAAGCGCTTTACACATCCAGTCATCAGAATCAGAATCAGAAAGGGTTTTATTGCCAAATGTTGAGCAGGTTTACAACATTAGGAAATTGCTGCGGTGCTTCAGTGCAAACATGCTGTCATAAATAGCACTTAAATAGACATGAAAAAATAAAAGTAGAGATAAGAATTAAAAGTGCTACGTAGAAAGATATGTGCATGAGCTATACATGAGATATATACATGAGAATAAGAATTATGAGTGCTACGTAGAAAGATATATACATGAGTGCAGGTGGTGATCAGTGCCAAACATGGAATGATGCAGTGAACACAGCGTAGGGTCATGTGTTAGTGGCGGGGACAGTCATAAGGTTATTGTTCATGTGTCCAACAGCAGAGGGGAAGAAACTGTTCTTATGGCGAGAGGTTCTGGTGCGAATGGACCGGAGCCTCCTGCCTGAGGGGAGCAGGTCAAACAGACTGTGTCCAGGGTGAGAAGGGTCAGCTGAGATCCGAGCTGCACGCCGCAGTGTCCTGGAGGTGTACAGGTCCTGCAGAGATGGGAGTCTGCAGCCAATCACCTTCTCAGCAGAGCGCACAACACGCTGCAGTCTCTGTTTGTCCCTGATAGTGGCTCCAGCGTACCACACGGTGATGGAGGAGGTGAGGATGGACTCGATGATTGCGGTGTAGAATTGCATCATCGTCCGTGTTGGCAGGTTGAATTTCTTCAGCTGCCTCAGGAAGTACATCCTCTGCTGGGCTTTCTTGATGACGGAGGTGATGGTGGGCTCCCACTTCAGGTCCTGGGTGATGGTGGTACCCAGGAAGCGGAACGAGTCCACAGAGGTGATGGGGGTGTCAGTCAGGATGATGGGGGGGAGTGGGGCTGTGTGCTTCCTGAAGTCCACAATAATCTCCACTGTCTTCTGGGCATTCAGCACCAGGTTGTTGTGGCTGCACCAGGACACCAGACGTTCAACCTCCCTCCTGTAGGCAGACTCATCCCCGTCAGAGATGAGTCCAATAAGGGTGGTGTCATCTGCAAACTTGATTAGCTTGACAGACTGGTGGGTGGAGGTGCAGCAGTTGGTGTACAGGGAGAAGAGCAGAGGAGAAAGAACACAGCCCTGAGGGGAGCCGGTGCTGATGGTCCGGGAGTCCGAGACATTCTTTCCCAGCCTCACGTGCTGCTTCCTGTCCGTCAGGAAGTCAGTGATCCACCGGCAGATGGGATCAGGCACATTCATCTGGGAAAGCTTGCCTCGGAGATGGTCTGGAAGGATGGTGTTGAAGGCAGAGCTGAAGTCCACAAACAGGATCCTGGCGTAGGTTCCTGGGGAGTCCAGATGCTGCAGGATGAAGTGTAGGGCCATGTTGATGGCGTCGTCTACAGACCTGTTGGCTCTGTATGCAAACTGCAGGGGGTCCAGGAGGGGGGCCGTGAGGGTCTTGAGATGGGAGAGAACTAGGCGCTCAAATGACTTCATGACCACAGATGTCACAGCCACGGGTCTGTAGTCATTTAGTCCAGTGATCCTAGGTTTCTTGGGGACAGGGATTATGGTAGAGGACTTGAAGCAGGCAGGCACATGACATGCCTGCAGTGAGGAGTTGAAGATGCCAGAAAACACTGGGGCCAGCTCGTTTGCACAGTGTCTGAGGGTGGCAGGAGACACACCGTCTGGGCCGGGAGCTTTCCGAGCATTCAGATTCTTAAACTGCTTCCTCACATCTGCTTCATGAATATGAAGAGTTGTGGTGGGAGGAGGTGGTGTGAAATCCTCTTTTGTGTGGGGTGAGGAGGGGGGTGTTGCAGGTGAACAGTTTGAAGGTGGTGATGGCTCTATGGAGGGGGGAGAGGTGGGGGAATGAGTGTCCAAAGTGCCTCTATTGTTGGGGTCGTTGGAGGTGTGAAGGCTGCCTGATGGCTCGTCAAAACGACAGTAGAAGTCGTTGAGGGTGTTGGCTAAGAGCAAGTCATCAGTGGAGTGGGGGGTTTTAGGCTTGTAGTTGGTGATATTCCTAAAACCTTTCCACACAGAGGCCGAGTCATTCTCTGAGATCTGCTGCTGCATCTTCTCAGAGTGCTGATGTTTAGCAATGTCCACTTCTTTAGTGAACCTGTACTTGGCCTCTCTGTAGCAGTCCCTGTCTCCGCTTCTGAACGCCTTTCTCTTTTCCAGCCACAGCTTTTTGAGTTTAGGAGTAAACCAGGGTTTGTCATTGTTATAACTCACCCTGGTGCGTGATGGCACAATGCTGTCCTCACAGAAGTGGATATAGGAGGTGACAGTGTCCGTAAACTCGTCCAAGCTGTTAGAAGCAGCCTTCATTGTGTCCCAGTCTGTGGTCTCCAAACACGTGCGAAGCTCCTCCACAGCCTCGTTGCTCCACAGTTTTTTAGTCCTCACGACAGGTTTGGAGAGCTTCAGCCTCTGTCTGTACGCGGGGATCAGGTGGATCATGACGTGATCAGAAAGTCAGAGTGAAGCGCGGGGCACCGCGCGATAGGCCCCGCTGATCGTGCTGTAACAGTGGTCCAATGTCCTCTCCTCTCTGGTCGGGCATTTAATATACTGCTTATATTTTGGAAGCTCATGGCTCAGATTGGCTTTGTTAAAGTCCCCAAGAGCAATGATGAGAGAGTCCGGGAATGTCCGCTCCATGTGCAGTATCTGCTCCGCGAGGGCGCACTGAGCTGCCTGCGCATCTGCGTCTGGCGGGATGTAAACAGCGGCCAAGATGAATGAAGCAAACTCCCGCGGAAAATAAAACGGTTTGCAGTGAATAAAAAGGTATTCCAGAGAGGGAGAGCAGTACTGAGCAATCACTGTTACATCTGTGCACCAGCCACTATTAATGTAGAAGCAGAGACCTCCACCTTTGGTTTTACCGGAGAGAGCGGCCTGCCGGTCCGCGCGCAGCAGATGAAAGCCCTCCAGCTTGAGCGCGCAGTCCGGGATGTCCTCACAGAGCCACGACTCCGTAAAACATAAGACACAGGAGGAGGCAAAGTCTCTGTTCATGCTTCTCATCAGGGCCAGTTCGTCTATCTTATTCCCGAGTGAGCGAACATTGGAAAGGAAGATCCCAGGAAGAGCAGTTCGCAGTCCGCGTCTCCTCAAACGCACGAGTGCGCCGGCTCGCTTCCCTCTCTTTCGGCGTCTCGCTTTCCTGGTCAGAGTCAGCAGTAAATCTGCCGCAGATGCGACAAATATTGGAAATAAATCCACAGGTGTTGTAGTCCTGCAGTTAAGGAGCTCTTCTCTGGTGTACGAGTATCCAGAGGAGTGCCCAGACACAGAGAAAATGCACAAAAACAAAACAAAAGTAACGCACTGAAGCACCAGGGTGACCATACGCGGCGCCATCTTGGTTGAACATCCACCCATTCACACACTGGTGATGGCAGCTACATTGTAGCCACAGCCACCCTGGGGCGCACTGACAGAGGCGAGGCGGACACTGGCGCCACCGGGCCCTCTGACCACCACCAGTAGGCAACGGGTGAAGTGTCTCGCCCAAGGACACAACGACCAACGATTCAGAAAAAAACATTGTGCATATTTTTTACCCTAACTCTGGTTTTTATGTGGCCTGTCAGCACAATTTAAAAAAAAATCTGGTGTACAGTTTGAAGTCCGCACTCAGGGTGGCTGCATCTTGTTGTTATGTCATCCAAAACTGCCACAAAGCTCCTCGAACACCACGGCTAAACCTCAAAGGGGCACAAGAAGCCTGGAGACAGCCTGCGAGCCCCTTTCGAAACACGGCAGACCAGCAGGTGCTGCTCAGCACCAAAACCCAGGCAGCTATCACAGCTGCCACACACACTTTAACTGTGGAGAAGCTTTTATGCTGGTTGAGAACAACAACATGACACTCACTGCACCCTGGAAGGTGCTGTGGCCCCGATCATGGCCCTCCATTTATGTGTGGAGGGTGGCCTAACAATCTGAATATTATTGTATATTGTATAATATTAATGTCACGGCTTACCATCATGTACATGGACTGTTTCTTATATGTTCTACTCTGTCAGAGCACTCAGAGTGCAACTAATTCAAGCACTTCTTCTAAGCTCTTAGGTGCTCGAACTAACATTCACACACATGGGGTTAGTATCTTGCCCAAGGATATTTGGCATGCAGACTGGAGCAGACGGGCATCGAACCACCGACCTTCTGGTTAGCGGCCGACCTGCTCTGCCACCTGAGCTACAGCCACCCCTGAGCTACCACTCATGTGAGAACCGACCCAGAAAGCCACTGACCTGAGCGACCTCCGGAGCGGCGTGGATCAAGTGCCACACGTAACCGTTCAGCTCGTCCTTCCTCCTGTCAGCCATCGCCTCGCTGCGGGAACGGCCAATCACAAAGCGACTGGGGAAACTGTGGGAGGGGATAAGAGGACAGGAGGAAGGACCTTCTGCAAAGCTCCTTTGTGCACCTAGGAGTGTGTGTCTGTGGGCACACGTGTGCATGTCAGTGTGTGTGTCTGTGTACCTGGGCAGTTTGGATGAGGGGAAGATGAGCCTCAGTTTGCTGTGGAGTTCCTGAAACTCTTCAAATGTCCTCTGAACCAGCTGCACCTCCTGCTGACCTTCACGCTCCACCTTCACCACAAAAGCCTGACACACACAGACACACACAGCTGGTTAGCTTCTGCTTCCCATGTGCTTCCCGTGTGCTTCCCACTGGCACGTCTGGACTCACATATCCCTTTCCGCCGGTCCGGATGTGTCTGCAGATGTACAGGTTCTTGATGATGCCGTCGCTCTTTGCCGAGTGGAACCTGGGGGCGAACGACAGCGTGGGGCGCTCCTCCGACGAGGTGAACTTCATCTGGGCCAGATTGTGGATGAAGAAGTTCAGTTTGGTGGCAACGCTGCCCAGACTGGACTCGATCAACCTGCCGGGGTCAGAGGGGTCGTTAACAAAGGCGGCAGGTGTAGCCTGGACGCTGCCAGAGACCGTCTGCAGCGCAGGTCGTGATGACTCGTGTCTCTGCCCTGAAGGTCGGAGGCATCTGTGCAGGTGAGCCCGCGCCTACCTGGTGAAGTACATGGTGGCGTCAGCCTCAGACTCGTGAGGTCTCAGTGCATCATAGACATACTTCAGGTCATCGAGGTCGGAGAGCTCCGGGATCCCACAGGACAACATCTGGACACACACACAGACACACACACACACACACACACACACACACACAGACAGACACGTTTAACTTCCTGGTTGGTTCCTTTAGCAGATGTTGTATTTACTCCATTATGTGAGTGTGTGTTTGTGTGTGTCTGTGTGTGAGTGTGTGTCCGTGTGAGAGTGTGTGTTTGTGCGTGTTTGTGCGAGTTAGACACACCAGGCCCAGCAGGTTGAGGAACAGGTGAGTGTGTTTCCGGATCAGGTTGTATGCTTCGCAGCACAGATCCACAAAGTCGTGGAAGCGGCTGGACGGCTTGTCGCCGCCATTGATGACATAAGCCATATCAGAGGTGAAGACGAAGGGGGCGCGGTCCCTGCACGGGGTACAGCAGGTAGTCAGCTATAAAGGTGAACCGAGGACAGGACAGGTGAACATCTGCTTCTCTCTTACCGTTTGATGTTCCCGAACATCTGGGCGTGTCCCAGGAACTTCCCGAAGTCGATGTGGAACATGTGCCCGCTCGTCTTCAGCATGATGTTGTCGTTGTGGCGGTCGCAGATTCCCAGGATATAGGTGGCCACGCAGCAACCGGCGCACGAGTAGATGAAGTTCTCCACGGCCTGAAAGAGCAGATGGAGGAGTGTCTCACACCGACAGGTGTGTACAGGTGTGTAAAAGTGTGCGCGTACGTTACCTTATCGTACTGCTCGTCAGTGGGGTTGTGTTTCTGCAGCCAGTCGGCCAGAGTGCGGTCTTTGAACGATCCCGTGACACCGTGTTCCACCTGGATCTTCCTCAGAGTATCAGCGTGAGGAATCATCTCCACCATACCTGAGGACACACACACACACACACACGTCAATCACACCTGAGGACGGACACACACACACACACACACACACACACGTCAATCACACCTGAGGACACACACACACACACACACACACACACACACACACACACACACACACACACACACACACGTCAATCACACCTGAGGACACACACACACACACACACACACACACACACCTGTCAATCACACCTGAGGACTAGGGGCGGGTTTTGATGATCGATTTATCGATTAAATCGATCTTGGATTACGTGATATCGATTCATTAAAATCCTGAAGCGTTTTTTTAATATAAATTTATTTTGCCCGAAACGCCAGAATCTCAGGTTAAACCTCACAAATTTCAACAACCACCAAACAGCTGAAACAGTGAATGAGAGCAGGAACACGATTCTGCACAAAGACGTAAACACAAAGCTCGACCCGCCGACGCATCGGCGAGCTGTCGCCCCCGACGGCACGGACACGGTCGGGGCTGAAAGCCGACAGCTCGCTGATTCTGAAGCTGCAGGTTTTATATCTGCTAACAACATCGACTGAACCAGCAGCCACAGACGATCCAAACTACGCTTCATATTTAGCTTCACATAAACATCGTCATGAATCCCTCTGACTGCTTCCACCACGATAAAAATCACACTTCATGTAGAGCTCTCTCTCTCCCTCTCTCTAAATCGATAATCCAAACCCACCCCTGCTTATTACCCAACAGTCCACGGTGTCGGCCGCTGCTTTTTGTTTTGTTTTACTTCTGACAAGCCTCATTTCTGCTGTTCAATGCTGAACATATTTAAACTTTTTAAAATGAAGCCAAACTGCAAAACGCTGTCTGTAATCAAACCTCTGTAACTCTGCTTCACTTCGTTTTTGACTGCACAATATTTTCAGGGTCATCTGCTATAAAATCCCAGACCAGGAAAACCTCCTTCACCTGTTTCTGTTTCATCCTCAGCTACTTTGACACAAAGGCCTCTGCTGCGACGCTCACACCTGTGATAAAGTCTCACAGTGTCAGCTTTCTTTTTATAGATATAAAATATGGATATGTGCTGATAAGTGATCAGAATTATAATATTTCTGACTGTCTGAGGCAAAATTTCCCCGATTCAAATTGAATCGAATCAAATTGTGGATCGAATCGATTCTAGAAATCAGTGAGAATACCCGGCCCTACTGAGGACAGGACGCACTCCTTTCTGTCACACTTGAGGACAGGTGTGTCCGTGCTCACCTCGGCCCCTCCCCGTGGAGAAGCACTTAAAGAGGACCATCCTCATGTCCAACCCCTCCTGGATCCAGATCTTGTTCATGATGCGGATCATCTGCAGAGTCAGCATGTCCTGCCTCAGGTCGTCTCCTGACTGCACACAAAGAGAACAGCCGGGGTCAAAGGTCAGCTCGCAGAGGTCGCTGTGTCTGGGATCACTAGTAAGGGGCGTCACCTTGAAGATGACACTGATGTTGTCTCCCAGTGGGTCCCGGTTCTGGAAGGACAACTTCAGAGGGACAGCGTTGGAGTTGAAGAACGAGCAGGACTGGAAACCACAGAAGAGGAAGATTAACTTTGTCCAATCAGGTACAAACGCCAGCTGGGGGCGTGTCTCCTGTCTTTAAGGTGTGTGCGTACCTGGATGTTGATGCTGGTGACGAGCAGTGCTGGATTCAGAGGAAGCCTGCAGCTGCTGTTCACCGAGAAGAACTGCTTCATCTCCTCAAGACTGTCTCTGAGGACACACTGAACACACACACACACACACACACACACACACACACACACACAGACACACACAGTATGAGTCTGAGGGTTCAGACGCCCTGGAGAGGAACAGAGAGAGAGAGAGAAGAACAGAGAGAGAGAGAGGAACAGAGAGAGGGAGAGGAACAGAGAGAGAGAGAGAGAGGAACAGAGAGAGGGAGAGGAACAGAGAGAGGGAGAGGAACAGAGAGAGAGAGAGGAACACAGAGAGAGAGAGGAACAGAGAGAGAGAGAGAGAGGAACAGAGAGAGAGAGAGGAACACAGAGAGAGAGGAACAGAGAGAGAGAGAGAGGAACAGAGAGAGAGAGGAACAGAGAGAGAGAGGAACAGAGAGAGAGAGAGAGGAACAGAGAGAGAGAGAGGAACAGAGAGAGAGAGAGAGGAACAGAGAGAGAGAGAGAGAGAGGAACAGAGAGAGAGAGAGAGGAACAGAGAGAGAGAGGAACAGAGAGGGAGAGAGGAACAGAGAGAGAGAGAGAGAGGAACAGAGAGGGGGAGAGAGGAACAGGGAGGGAGAGAGAGAGGAACAGAGGGAGAGGAACAGAGAGAGAGAGGAACAGAGAGAGAGAGAGAGGAACAGAGAGAGAGAGAGAGAGGAACAGAGAGAGAGAGAGAGAGGAACAGAGAGAGGAACAGAGAGAGGAACAGAGAGAGAGAGAGAGAGAGAGAGAGAGAGAGAGAAACAGAGAGAGAGAGAGAGAGAGAGAGACAGAGAGAGAGAGAGACAGAGAGAGAGAGAGACAGAGAGAGAGAGGGAGAGAGAGGAACAGAGAGAGAGAGAGAGAGAGAGAGAGAGAGAGAGAGAGAGAGAGAGAGAGAGAGGAACAGAGAGAGGGAGAGGAACAGAGAGAGAGAGAGGAACAGAGAGAGAGAGAGAGGAACAGAGAGAGAGAGAGAGAGGAACAGAGAGAGGAACAGAGAGAGAGAGAGAGAGAGAGAGAGAGAGAGAAACAGAGAGAGAGAGAGAGAGACAGAGAGAGAGAGAGACA
>NC_137426.1:422500-455000 GCF_964374335.1 Astatotilapia calliptera | reverse complement strand
CACAAGTTACCATCAAGTGCGGGATCTACCAAGGAGATGCTCTGTCCCCACTGCTGTTCTGCATAGGCCTGAACCCCCTCAGTGAGATCATTAACAAGACTGGCTACGGATACCGACTACGGAACGGAGCAGTTGTCAGCCACCTCCTGTACATGGATGACATCAAGCTGTATGCCAAGAGTGAACGAGACATCGATTCACTGATCCACACTACCAGGCTATACAGCAATGACATTGGAATGTCGTTCGGACTGGAGAAGTGTAGTCGGATGGTAACAAAGAGAGGGAAGGTAGTCAGAACTGAGGGGATTGAACTACCAGAAGGCAACATTGCAGACATAGAGGACAGTTACAAGTACCTGGGGATCCCGCAGGCAAATGGGAACCATGAAGAGGCCGCTAGAAAGGCTGCAACCACCAAGTACCTGCAGAGGGTCAGGCAAGTCCTGAGGAGTCAGCTGAATGATAAGAACAAGATCCGGGCCATCAACACATACGCCCTGCCCGTGATCAGGTACCCTGCTGGGGTAATAGGCTGGCCAAAGGAGGAGATAGAAGCCACTGACATAAAGACAAGAAAGCTCCTGACCATGCATGGAGGGTTTCACCCCAAGTCCAGCACCCTGAGGCTGTACGCTAAGCGGAAGGAAGGGGGCCGGGGACTGGTGAGTGTCAGCACCACAGTCCAGGATGAGACAACGAACATCCAAGAATACATTGGGAAGATGGCCCCAACTGACCGAGTGCTCAGTGAATACCTCAGGCAGCAGAAACCCAAGAAAGAGGAGGGAGACGAGGAACCATCATGGAAGGACAGGCCCCTGCACGGTATGTACCACCGGCAGATAGAGGAGGTGGCTGATATCCAGAAATCCTACCAGTGGCTGGACAAAGCTGGACTGAAAGACAGCACAGAGGCACTAATCATGGCAGCACAAGAACAAGCTCTGAGCACAAGATCCATAGAGGCTGGGGTCTATCACACCAGGCAAGACCCCAGGTGCAGGCTGTGTAAAGATGCCCCAGAGACAATCCAGCACATAACAGCAGGGTGCAAGATGCTAGCAGGCAAGGCATACATGGAACGCCATAACCAAGTGGCCGGCATAGTGTACAGGAACATCTGTGCCGAGTATAACCTAGAAGTCCCGAGGTCAAAATGGGAGATGCCCCCAAGGGTGGTGGAGAATGACCGAGCTAAGATCCTGTGGGACTTCCAGATACAGACGGACAAAATGGTGGTGGCTAACCAACCGGACATAGTGGTGGTAGACAAACAGAAGAAGACGGCCGTAGTGATCGATGTAGCGGTTCCGAATGACAGCAATATCAGGAAGAAGGAACACGAGAAGCTGGAGAAATAGCAAGGGCTCAGAGAAGAGCTCGAGAGGATGTGGAGGGTGAAGGTAACGGTGGTCCCCGTGATAATCGGACTCCCAAGCTAGGCGAGTGGCTCCAGCAGATCCCGGGAATAACATCGGAGATCTCTGTCCAGAAGAGCGCAGTCCTGGGAACAGCTAAGATACTGCGCAGGACCCTCAAGCTCCCAGGCCTCTGGTAGAGGACCCGAGCTTGAAGGATAAACCGCCCGCAGGGGCGTGCTGGGTGTTATATATATATATATATATATATATATATATATATATATATATATATATATATATATATATATATATATATATATTTTTTTTTTTTCCCTATATGAAGTCATTCTTTTTTGAACAAAACTCAAAACAGAGCCAATTAATCTTTCAGTCATTTCTAACACCCCCCCAAAAATAAATAAATAAATAAAATAAAATAAAAATCCCACATGCATACTCCCTTTAGGGCTAAGCCCCGGGTGTTTCAAATGTCTGGCTCCACCTATGGTTTCAATCATTTCTCCAGCGAGTTTGATAGCAAAATAATAATCCTAATTTTAAAATAGCGTGTGTAACGTACACGTACTGGAAAATTATTTACTAGCACTCACCTATCATGCTGGAGAGCGCAAACTCCGCCATTGTTGTTTTCCATCAAACACCCATTAAAACAGCGACCTACAGGTATGTTAGCGCACTCATCCCCGACTGTCCGAGGGAGGGGCGGGGTCACACGGTGAAACAGACGCAAGGCAGCCAGGCGGGGAAATTTTGCTTTCACATTTTGCGACTCATTTTATTTCTCTATCTGATCAGAAAATGATTCAATCAGTTATTTGTGGTGAATGAAACACAGCTACACTTTCAAGCACTTTTAAGCACCACATCTGAAATTCAAGCACTTTTCAAACCTTGAAAAGACAACATTAAAATTCAAGCATTTTCAAGGATTTCAAGCACCCATACGAACCCTGTAGTCTGTGCTGCCCCCTGCTGGACTATCTGCACTCTACATGAACTCTTTGTTGATGACCTCAAACGCTGATGTCATAAGTAATGGCGGCTCAGCAGGTGTTACACAGTCAGAGGAGACCTGGTATCCACTGTGAATGAGGGAGCAGCTGAAAAGCCTTATTTTTTAAAATAATCAAATCATTTCAAGACTGGAGCGATGGTTCAGTTTTACAGGTGTGTTACAGGTGAACGAACACGCCTCACCGGACGTTTGCTTTCTGCCCTCTGACACAAACTGAGCAGAGGACAGCAGGACCCCCCAACACGACAGCATGAATCTTGATCTTAGTTTTGATCCGGTGAACGAGTCATCTGGACCGTCGGCGGCGTCATTACCTGTCTGCTGGACGGCGTCGCCTCTCGAACTTTGTGAGCCACCCTGGCGAGGATGGAGACGAGCCAGCACTGCCGGTCAAACTCCTCCCGGAGGCCCCGACCAACGCAGCACAGCAGCGCAGCGAGGAGGTGCTGATAGCGAGCACTGAACTGACTGTCCTGGAGGTTATCCTTCAGCAGCCTGACGCACACACAGACAGACATGAGCAGCTGAGCTCAGAGACGCTAGATGTGACTGAAGTGGACTCGGGGGCGGACTCACCAGAACAGGTAGTGAGCGACGCGAATGTCCCCGATGGCTCGCCGCAGGAGGAAACGAACCAGAGAGCTGTCCAGGTAACACTCGTACTTCAGAGCCTGAGACACAGAGAGAGGTTACAGACATCAACGCCCACTGCTCTGCCCAGCTGCTGCACTTCCACCTCTTACCTGTACCAGCTGAGGCAGGAAATCCAGCAGCTCCGGGTCGGAGATGGAATCCATCCACTGGACCGCCGTCCTCCTCAGCTCCTGATCTGGGAACCTGAAGCACACGCGATGATGTCACACTCAGCTGGTGAGAACTTTTTCATTATTGTTATCATCACACCTGAAGAACAGAGCTGCCCGTGTTCTACATCAACGAGGCGATAACAAACCATCACCACCACGACCTGTTTCAGACATTATTGCCAGCAGAGACAGAAACGAGCAGAGAACGTACGAGGCATGGAGGAGGCCCAGGGCGTCCAGGTGACCCAGGCAGGCCCACTGTCTCAGCAGGGCGTAGATTTCTGGCAGACACGCCCACTCCCAGCAGGGGGCGCTGGCCAGAACCAGAGGCAGCGCGGCGCTCTCAGCCTGACAGAAGGCCTTCTTCTCCCACAGCAGACGCTTGTCCTCCACCGTCAACCTGCAGACACAGCTGCAGTCTCACCACACCTCAGCGCCACTATGGCCCGCCCCTCAGAACTTAATGCTTATGGACTAATCCCAGTCAGAACATGGCTGTATCCCAATTCAGGGTCTGCAGCCTTACCGGTCCATAAGGGCCGCGTACTCAAAGACCATTGAGGCCGGAAGTGAGAGGCTTGTGAAATGGGACGGTCTAGCCTCCGTCGCGCTGCCCAGGTTGCCTAGCAACCATGATACTAACTGCGAGAAACGTTTCATACAGCTTTGTGTGACAGAAATGAAGGAGAAATAGATTTTAAGTTAATTTTGTTTAAGACATCACTTTGATTAGCTGAGTATCTGAGGCTGAGGCCACAGTAAAAACATGGTTGTTGGGCTTCATTTCTGTGCTGAACAGTCGTTTAAGATTAGCTAGTAAATAACAATGAGCTGATGTTGTTCATGAGACTAAAGTCATCTCACTGTGGTAATGTAAATATAATATGGCCAATATTATAGTATTGTCAGATTATTAGTTATTACAGCAGAGCTTGAACTCTGGGTCAAAGATTCAAGTTGCAGTTATTTATATTTCCTATCACCTTAAATCTTCACTCAAAGACGAGTATCTGTGACAGTGTGTATATAGATGTGTTATATATGAGTCAAATATTGTTCGTTTAATATGTTGGCATCACTAAATTTGTCTCAATGTTTACATACATGTGTAAAAATCAAATGTAGGAGCTGTGATAACTGTGTCTGATAGAATGAAGAGTAGACTGATATATGAAATATTCCTTTATTGGGTGAGAAAATCAGACCATGTCATAACTGCTGTAAGTCACACAGAATAGATATCAGAGCCTTAAACAGGCTGACTTCTGCTAAATGGGTCAAACTGGGCAGAAAGTCTACAAACACATAACATCCTTATAGAATATGATGTAACACTATAGATCAACTTAGCTCAGAATATATAAAGCATATAAACAGTTACAGCAATATGATGCAACACACACAGCAGCTACTGATCCAAAATACTCAAAGCTTCATAGAACTGAAACCAACATTTATTTTAGCTCCATTCTGCTGCTGATACAGACTTTAGGTTTCTGAACATTAAACTTGTTGCTGCCTTTCATAGTGTGTAACTTGAAGGCCCTGAGTACTCTGAGTACTTTCTCCCACACTGGAAACACTGGGATGATCACATTATTTGAACATTACCTAATAAGACTGATTCAGCACAGACAGTTATGTTAAACTTTCCTAGCAGTCCTTCACAAACAGGGAACAGTCTGTCTATTCTCTCCATCTGTCAGCTGCTGCTGGCTCTTCCTCCTCCTCTTCCTCACACACTGCTGAGTTTGTCCTGGTGGATCATCAGGGCTGCAAAGCCTCACAGATGATGTGCAGCAGTGGGTCCCTCAGTCTGTCCTCACTCTGGACACTTGCAGTCGTCACACATGGAAATCAAATGTGTGATAAGCTGCAGGATTCAGACACAAGTGTAACTTATAAACACATGTTCATACTTTTATTCCACAATCAGAGAGAAAGAAACAGAGAGAGAGTGCAGGACAGACAGACAGGTGACAGTCTCAGGTGTACACACTGCTACACAACAGCACAGAGAAGCAGGATTTAGTGTTTGTGTTATTACGAGTGTAAACAAGAAGAGTTCCAGATGGTGCAGTGGACACATGTGTGACTGCTGTGATTAAAGCATCTTTCTTTCAGCTTAACGAGTGAACCGTCAGCTCGTTCAAACACACGTTAAAGTGCGTTTGGCTCGACACCACCGAACAGAGGCAGCAATATAACACAGCTCACATTAACAGTGCAGTGAATCCTGCTTGTGCCGTGATGTTCAGGACTGCAAACCGCATCACTGACTTTCAGCTTGTTGTGTTTGTGGATATATGACTGACTTTAATTATCCATGAAATCATCAGATTCTCTGTAAGATTAAGCTCAGCTATTGAACGGCGCATATTTAAAGGCTTTAAAACAAGTTAGTACAAACGTCACTAATGTCACATAACTTTGCCGACATGTGACCAACAGTAATGTTTTAATGTTCTTCATTATTAAACATTTGCACATAAATAAGTGACACAATATTCAGTACTTACTTTTAAAAGTTTACTCTTCGGCCGCTCCGCTTCAGCTGTCCGCTGTTTTTTTCGACAAAATCATCCACACCCACTGCCGCACTATGAAGTCTGGGATATGTTGGGCCATGAAGGCTACACCGACCCATCCTTCAAATCCGGAGAAATTAAGGACGCATTTGAGGGCCGCATTTCGAGCAGCCTTTGAATTGGGACAGCCTTCGTTGCGTCGCTGTGACGTAATCGTCCTTAAAATGCAGCCTTATAGGCTGCAGACCCTGAATTGGGATACAGCCCTTGAGAGAGTGTGTGTGTGTGTGAGTGTGTGTGTCTGACCAGAAGAAGGCCTTCTTGTGCAGGACGTCCTGCAGCTGTATCTGGCTGATGGTGTCCAGTCTGGAGAAGTTGTATTGAGGGCAGAAGTCTGCAGGAGGCGGCGTGCTGAAGCGCACCTCGAAGGATGATGTGGGGAAGTCCACCTGAGAGGAAGCAAGGACACACACATGCTAGTCTCTTGGCCTCAGATACCTGCAGGTCTGACCTCAGCTGAACTGAGTGTATAAATAAAGAAAGGGGCACACCTGCATCCAGTACACAGGTAAGTAGACACGTTTCATCACCCATCCTGGTGACTGGTGACAATGAAAACGTCGCCTGAACAGCTGATGAAACTGCTCAAAATGCTACAGGTTTGTGATGTCACAGACTATTCAGGTGCTAGCAGCTGTGGCAGCGCTCACCTGTAGGATGACGCTGTCCGGCTGGCTGAAGTTGGGCGAACTTGTTCGGGCGTTTCCGCTCCTCCCCGGGGTTGAAGGCCACAGACCCAGCAACTTCCTGCCACACGTCAGCACGCTACACACACACACACACAATAAAGATGATGATGATGAAGAATCTGTTTCCATTCTCTTTCCACTTTACTTTCAGGTAAATGTGAGGAAGCGAGCTGCTCCTGGGAGGAAATGACATCACAAAGCCTGTGTAGGAAGCTGCAGGACTGAAGGAAACATTTGTTTGTTCAGCTGTGAGCATGAAATGAAAAGAGAGAAAAAAAAAAAAAAAAAATCAGGATGGACACACCACAGGGGAAAGCGTAGCTTTCATTTTGTCCTTTATATCAAACATCCTTGAAAGAGTAGTTGTCAAACAGCTAACAGATCATCTGCAGAGGTTTATTTGAAGAGTTTCAGTCAGGTTTCAGAGCTCATCACAGCACAGAAACAGCTTTAGTGAAGGTTACAAATGATCTTCTTATGGCCTCTGACAGTGGACTCATCTCTGTGCTTGTCCTGCTAGACCTCAGTGCAGCGTTCGATACTGTCGACCATAATATCCTATTAGAGCGATTAGAACATGCTGTAGGTATTACAGGTACTGTGCTGCAGTGGTTTGTATCATATCTATCTAATAGACTCCAGTTTGTGCATGTAAATGGAGAGTCCTCTTCACACACTGAGGTTAGTTATGGAGTTCCACAGGGTTCAGTGCTAGGACCAATTCTGTTTACATTATACATGCTTCCCTTAGGCAGCATCATTAGAAGACATAGCATAGGGCTGCTCAATTAATCGAATTTTAATCACGATTACGATCTGGGCTTTCAACGATCATTAAAAATGACTGAGCCGATTATTAGCCCCTCCCTCATTTATCCACGACACCTTAAAGGCCGGTCCGTGAAAATATCCGGTTGTTCAGTGATGACGCGACGAATCCTACTTCCGGGTCTAAAGTAGTCTGCGTTTAATATGGCTTTTGTGTTGTTAACATGTTTAATGTTATGTATTTTCTTCTATTTAATCTCAAAAAGCTCCTAAAACAGTCAGTGATCACTGTTGACCTCCCTCGGCTTTTATTACCGCTAATCATTTATTTAAGCTCAGTTTTTAAAACCTTAGGATGTAACTACAGCCCAGCCCATGCAGCAGTATATGAATGACTAACCTCGTATTGTGGATGGATTATCTCAGTTGTTCTCCTGGCTGAAGTTTGGTCCTTTTACAGCATCCTGCCATGCGATTACATTTGTTCCTGACCACCGAGAACACTCACGTTAACTTTTATCGAGTGGAAAAAAGTTAGCTTGTTTATATTATGCTAACATAGCTGTGTCGCTAGCTGTCACGTAGCACATCATTATATACCAGCTAGCCCAACTTCAGTAACCCTACAAACGTCACTGCTGTTTAGTTTTCTGTCTTCATTTATGTTGGAAGTGATAACAGAGCTGTACGTTTTAATTTGTTTCCAAAACCCCGCAGTCAGGACATGCTATATTGTATTTAGATAGAAGCTAGCGAGCTAACTCCCTGCTAACTTCTAACTCCGTTAAATGTCATAAATTCCGTTTTCATGGATGCCTGGATGTTAAACTCAATTGTTACACCTGGTAGAGCAGAACGCTGATCATTTTATTAAAGATGAAAGACTTTAGACAGTTTTTCAACTCTCAATAATGCCATAGTGATCGTTTGATATATGGACCTGCAGCGGAGTTTAGACCCAGACACGGCTAGTGACGTCAGACTGAACAACCGGATTGTCGGGCATAAACCGTCCGTGGCGCAAAAAAGGTTGGAGACCGCTGATTAAGAGGACCCGAGGGAAGCTCGGAAAGCTAAGCAGAAGTTATTTGGAGAGTGACTGCCGTTGGTTGAAAAGAGTTAAAAAAAAAAACTTCAGTGGTGTTGCACACTATTTTATATTATTTTTTTAAAGTCATTGTTAACCCTTTAAAGCCGGTCAGAGCAGCACGCTCCGTT
This sequence comes from Astatotilapia calliptera, assembly GCF_964374335.1. Taxonomy (NCBI): domain Eukaryota; kingdom Metazoa; phylum Chordata; class Actinopteri; order Cichliformes; family Cichlidae; genus Astatotilapia; species Astatotilapia calliptera. The sequence goes on along the minus strand of NC_137426.1, from coordinate 446,531 downwards.
TTGCGTAACTATTTTTAAATCCCTGTAGAACCTGAACCGTGTAAGCTAGCGCAATAATTTGTTTTGCATATGAAACCGGAGGAGTTGTACTTACATCTGATGCCATCAGCTTGTCCTCGGTCACGGTTTCCTTCCACATATAGCTTTGCAAAAATTGCATAAAAAGCTCTTGCAGGAACAAAAACATAATATTCCAGAAACAGGCTTTGCTGTTTCTATCAGCTGTTCGTAACACTTCCCACAGTGAAATGATGCACCTGCTGTTTTCTTTGCAAATTTGCATCATAGGATTGTTTTTTGTTTTTCCTGCAGTATATAAAAATTGCTGTATCTCCAAAATAAAACTATGAAGACACTCAAAATAAATTTCCTGTGGTGGGAAACTATTTTTTGCAACTTTATTGTATTTAAAGTTTTGAGGGATAAACCTCTTAAATTTCTCCAAGTAGAAATATATGTAAACAAAACAAAAGCGATTTTCAATTTTTTTTGTAGTTTATTGCACTTTTTTGCAATTTATGTAATTACTATGCACTTAATGCATACATATTATTAAAATATGGGCTATAACAGTTGTATTGATGTATAGCAACTTGAAATGCTCCCACAAATGGCACTACAGCATGTAAAAAAAAAAAAAAATAATAATATAAGCTCTGGTGGACTTGGTTCTATAGTAGGTCTTAAAGGGTTAAATAAATATCGTCAAATAATCGTGATCTCAATTTCAGTGAAAATAATCGTGATTATCATTTTTGCCATAATCGAGCAGCCCTAACATAGCATACATTTACACTGCTATGCAGACGACACCCAGCTCTATCTGTCCATGAAGCCAGATAACACACACCAATGAGTTAAACTGCAGGAATGTCTTAAAGACATAAAGACCTGGATGGCCGCTAACTTTCTGCTTCTTCATTCAGATCAAACTGAGGTTATTGTACTCGGCCCTGAAAAGCTTAGAAATATGGTATCTAACCAGATTCTTACTCTGGATGGCATTACCTTGGCCTCCAGTAACGCTGTGAGGAACCTTGGAGTCATTTTTGACCAGGACATGCTCATCAGCGGCTGAACGCAGCCCCTCCCCTCACCAGCGGCTCAGCGCAGCCCCTCCCCTCGTCAGCGGCTCAGCGCAGCCCCTCCCCTCGTCAGCGGCTCAGCGCAGCCCCTCCCCTCACCAGTGGCTCAACACAGAGCCACCCTGAGGTCTTTTTGAAGGATTTCAACAATACTGAGTACTACAGCGTTACACAACCGTTAACCTGGGCGGAGCCTTTAACTCTGAGCATGTTATTGTACCTGCTCTGTGTTCTACCCTACACTCTTACATTACTGTAACCCTCACTCTCTGAGTGACCCGATAGAAACATTTCACACGTTATAGATCAGCATGTCATTCACTACAGTGTAAACACCGCCCATCACTTTGTGGCGCAGCACCAGCACCGACCTCAGATAAATGGACCACATGCTGCGTTACTTTTAATGCTATCAGAATGGTATCGTAGTATTTTCCTGGGTATCACATCAAACATAAAGCCTGAATACGGCTGAATAACATCCGACAGTACTTATTCAGTTTCTTCTTCATCCGCCTGTTTGAGGTTTGCGTGGATGGATGGTGTCTGAGTGTCATGTGACTCACTGTCTGAAGTTGAAGAGCGGCATGGTGACCCAGCCCAGCGCCTCGATGCTGCGCCGCTGCTTCCCCTTCTCCTCAGCTCCTCCGGGGGGCGGCAGAGGGCTGGCGTACAGCACCACCGTTAGCTGAGACTCTCGGGGCAGCTGATTGATCTGCACGGGGAAACACACCCTGCAGGGGATATGGCGAGGGGGCGGGGGCTTAGCGTTTTTCTCAACAAACAAACAGATTAAAGTTTATTCATTCAAAATCAAAGACATCGTGCACACAAACACACACACTTGCAGAACAGGAAATTCTTACTTTTAGCATCTTATTAAACTCAGGTAAGGTGTGTGCAGGTGTGCCTGATGCTTCTGTCTGCTGGAATAGTTTCAGTGATGCAGTGACTCTGCTGTGCCGTCAGGTGTGCGTGCGTGTGATGTCACGGCTCTGACAGGTAAGGGTCAGGTACGTACCTCTGGTCCCAGACCACCAGGTGGAACAGGTATTTGCTGACCGACTGCTTGCTGGTGTGCTGCGGCGCACAAAGCTCCGCCCCTCCGTGAGTCAGAGAGCAGGACAGGAAGAAGCATTCATAACTGCGACCAATGACAGCAGGACAGGCGAGTTACTTGTGCAGCACATATTCACACCTGTCCCCAATCACAGAACCACCTGAGTTTCTTTATTCTTCTTCATTTCTGATGTTTTCATAGAAGTGTGATTTAGTCAACACGCCTCCAACCCAAGCTGTGCGTGTCTGTGTGCGTCTGCGCGTTTGTGCGCGTCTGCGCGTACCTGCATGTGATTGAGGCTCAATTATCAACGACAATGAGAGAAGAAGAAAGGAAGCACGAAGCGCTCAGCTTCTTCCACCTGCAGGTGGCGCTGCACTCACAGGAGACCCCCCCAGCACCTCCTTCACGAGCAGATAAATCTATCCCAGAATCCTCAGAGAGCACCACCATGCCCAAAAAAACCTGGAGGTTATGCACGTAACTCGGATCCCCTGAGGTGCAGCATGAGTCCGGAGGCACTCCTTTTGTTTGCCGTTAGTTCACCTTTGGTGTGTGTGTGTTGTTTGGTTGTGAGCACCACTGAGTCGGCACTGTGAGACTCCTAAACCTGCAGCACTGACACAGGACGCCCCCCCTTCAGCCTGTGGGCGGGTACCTTTTGAGCTCCTTACCTGGCAGCCCACGTGATGGGGATGCGGTGGGCGGCGTAGATGTTGAAGGAGAGGACGTTGGTGATGAGGCCAGCCTCTTGGATGGGCGCCGTGCAGCAGTGGCTCTGCGGCGTCGTGTGGAAGTTGGCATTAAATGTGCTGCAGTACAGCTCCACTAGATCCAAGATGGCCGCCGTCAGCTTCTCCACCACTTTCTCTGTGAGGCGACAAAGAAGCCAGCGAACCATTAGAGCGTCAGAGGAAGACAAACCGGGATCGTCACTTATTAAACAGAATCAGTTCAAAGAAGTCACTCTGGTAGTGTCGTGACTGTGGGGGCGGAGTTACAGCTCTACCCCTACAACCAGCTCCGCCCCGAGGCACACCCAGGAGAGGTCAGGTGTCTAGCTGGAACACCTCAGAGAGCTGGGGAAGATGCCTGGGACGGGAAGGCCCGCGTGACCCCAACAAAAATGTAAAAAAATTAAATGTATTAAAGAAATGAATTAAATGCAATGAAGTGACATAAAAATGCGAATTATTTATCCATACGTTTAAAGAGAGCAGGCCTTTGCAACAGAAAACCGTGCTGGATTTGTGGTCTGCAGCGCAGGTAGTTTGGGTGAAGCTGGACTTTTCTCAGACGTTTTGTTTAAAGGGGACATGAAACATAAATTTACAGCATGGAGTCTGTCCCGGGCCTTTTGTCTCATTTTGATAACGTTCACTTCGACTAAGTTGTGTCTTCGTTGTGTGTAACACTCCTCCACATCCCAGGCTCTGTGGATAGCGCTTCCTGGTAGCTTCAGGAAGGTGTTTTTCCAAACTGTTCTGACGATCTTTGCCGGTCGATTTGGGTTCCTCTCAGCTAATGAACCACCTTCACAGCATTTCGCATCTCCCCCCGTAGAGGTGGTTCCCTGGAATCTCCGCCCTTCCCACCCGTCCCCGGTCTTGATTAGGTTTCCTCGTACTCACACCTGATTGCTGGTTAGCAGCTCCCTCGTGGGTTCTTCTCCTCCCTGGACTTGGCGTTTTATTCTCGACTGAACCTTGATTCTGGTGAGTTAAGCCCTTTTTCAGAACTCATCGCTTCGGTCATTTTTGCAAATCTCTGTGGCTAACTGGTCATGGCGGAGGTCTTGCATCCATTTTTAAATGGTAAATGGTAATGGCCTGTATTTATATAGCGCTTTACTAGTCCCTAAGGACCCCAAAGCGCTTTACATATCCAGTCATCCACACATTCACACACTGGTGTGAAATTTAAAGCCACTGATATGTATGGTAGTTCTGAGTTATCACTACTTTGATGGATCTGTATTCTCCTGTGCTGTGTGCACTTGTTTATTGTTCTCCCCAGTTTAACAAATGGTTTTATTCTAGACTTGTTATCTGGGGTCAAGTTCTTGGGGATTTTAACATCCATGTTTGCTGCCCCACAAAACTCGTGTGATTTATCAGACATCATCTCTAATAACAGCCACAGACCCGAGTCGTATTTCACCATTGATTCAGTTATTAACCCGTCACACAGTTTCCAGAGTCTCCAGCTATCTGAAAACCGTTGCTGCTGTCAGGACTCACATGCCTCCAGCTTACGATCCTCCTGTTCCCCTGTGTTCAATCACTTTGAGCCCGTTTCTCTGGGCGCTCTGGCTGAAGTAGTTTCCCGTCTTAAGCCCTCCGTGTCTCACCTCGACATTATCCGCACTCGCCTTTTCAAAGAACTCGTTGACACTCTTGCACCAAGCGTGCCATCCATTATTAACACCTCCCTTCTAACAGGAACAGCTCCAGCTGATTTCAAACATGCCACAGTGCAGCCAGTTCTCAAAAAAGACTCATCTGTAACTCCCTTTGGTGTCCAAAGTCCTGGAGGAAATGGTCTTCCTTCAGCTCCAGGCTTTTCGGACCTCTGCAACACTCGACAGCTTTAAAACCTGCCTGAAGGCACATCTTTAACTTTTAGTTTCTTTGTTTCTGTCATGTCTTTGAAGTGTTTTGTCAGTTTGTCCAGGACTTGACGCTGAGCCCTGCTCTCAGACACTGACACAGGTGTAACTCCGTCAGGCTGGATTTAAGAAACAAGAGCTTCAAGTTTAAAAAACAAGTTCGGCGCCATTTTCTGTCAGTACGGAGATGTGACGTCACCAGATTGGTTGGTTGGGGCCAACAGACTCACATTAGTCACTACATTACCCTCCAAAGCTTGGTGCCCCCCCAGTGCATCCTCTTAGTGTTCCCGAGGCTGCTTTTACAGCGTTTCACAGCAGTCAGAGCTTCCTGTTAGTACGTACCTCTGTTCTCCCTGACAGCCAGCACTGATGCATCCTGGGAGGACAGATGAGAGTAACCCGTCAGTGAACAAACTCACACCCTCACCTGCTCTGAGCCTCACTGAAGCACACGTTTACCTTCAGGACTTTGGGCTGCAGGCGACAAGGGCACGCTGGGAGCTGGTTAAGGGCCGAGGTCACGTCGGGCGTCTCCACGGCAGCCAACGAGCTGCAGAGCGCCTTCACGGATTGGACGAGGCGCTCCACATGCAGAGGCAGCTCCACCTTCACAGACGACAGGACAGAGGAGGAGGCTCAGCGAGCAGCTCAGAGTCTGACTTTATGTTTTCATGAAATCTCTGATAGTCCGGATTCAGTTTAAGCTCCGCCCCTTCACATTCATGAACTCAAACCTCATCAACGTGAACACAAGACGGAGCGCAGCGCCACACATCAGTGTGTGTGTGTGTGTGTGTGTCACCTCTGACAGCAGGAAGGACTCGGCCTCGTTGTGAAATGTGTCGAGCAGCAGGGTCAGAGCCTCCCTGATCGACAGACAGATGTTATCAGTAAATCGGTGATTGATTGATCAGCTGTTGGAGGAAATCAGAGTGCCTCTGCGAGCTCCGCCCCTCACCTGGTGACTGTCTGTTTGATTGGACGCTCCTGCAGCAGGATGCTGTGGTTCATGGTGGACGCCGTCTCATCGTCATCTTTCTGTAAAAACAAAGACTCAAATCATGCAGTGGCGTGACGACGATGGGTGACCGGGTCACACCCTGGTTTATATGCTGTGTGTGTGAGTGAGTGTGTTTACGTGTACCGTGCGGGCCAGCTCGATGCTGATGGACGATCTCTTGACGAGGCACAGCCGGACATCCCAGTCGAACTTCAGACACTGCTGAACGAACTCGAGCCCACCCAGAGTCTGCGCGCTGAGACGCACAGAAAGACACACACAGTCAGACACACACAGGGCACAATACTGCTTCCTCTAAGAACCCCTCCACAATAAAAGCAGCTGGAAAAATCCACTCACTAAGTGGATTTCTGAAGCTTCGCAGACTTTAGACCCAGCCGGTTTAACAGGTGAGGTGACTGGCTCTCATCGTATCTGAGGGAGTTTAACACCTGCAGCGTTTAGTCTGTTTAAATCAAGCTCTGGTTCGATCCCCCTCGGTGCGGTGCAGGCATGAACACAGTAACCACACTCGGCTGCAGAGCAAAACGAGCGGTTCACTCATGGTGCGAACGTGACCCGACCTGAACCAACTACCAGGAACACGTCACAAGCTGGAGCTAAAAGAGGTCCCGTAGCCACGTGTTTTTGTATTCTCACCCTGCACAGGTCTGTACAATAATTGGATAATTGGAGGTGAGCTTCCCTCCCTCCAAGACATCTACAGGAAGCGCTGCCTGAGGAAAGTGGGGAGGATCATCAAGGACTCCAGTCACCCCAGCCATAAACTGTTCAGACTGCTTCCATCAGGAAGGAGGTTCTGCAGCATCCGGTCCCGTACCAGCAGACTGAGAGACAGCTTCTTCCATCAGGCCATCAGACTGCTGAACACGTCATAGACACCTCAGCTTCACTACTGGAACTTCAACATTATGCACTCCATACTGTACAGTAACGCCACTGTTTTGCACATATTCAACTCTGTATATTTTATATATTTTATTATTATTATTATTATTTTATTTATTTTTACTATTTAATTTGTAAAAATGTACACACACACACACACACACACACAGGAAAATATTTAGTATACACATCCAGAAATGCATACACTATTATATATTGTACATATATTTATTAGTTTCAGGTTGGCCATTCTTGTATTTTGCTCGTTTGTGTTGTTGTGTTTGCACATCTCTGTTGCTTGTGGGGCTCGCACACAAGAATTTCACTCGCATGTGCTGTGCCAGTGTGCCTGCACATGTGATGTGACAATAAAAGTGATTTGATTTGATTACAGGCTAGCAGCAAGTCGGGAAACAACCCAACTTCTCAGGTTTCTCCCACACACCTTGTTCCTGTGTTTACTTGTGCTGGTCCCGTCCCCAGACACACCTGGCCAATGAGCGGACTGAACACTGATGTGGTTTGCTTGAAGTTCACTTGGATTTTTCTCTGTGTGACAACAAACCAAACCACAGGAAGAAGGTGTGAAAACGCCCCAGAGGGTCGAAGTTTCAGCCCTCGGGCCATCGCTGGGTCACCTGTGCATGCTCCATGATATACCATTCTATGCAGACGACACACAGCTGTACTCACTGCTGCTCGACGGGTGTTAATGGTGCATGTCCCAAACTGAACAGACGAGACAGAAATATTTGCTCGAACATATCTCTGATCTCAGGTCTGAAAAATCACATCGACAAACGTATTCATATCTGAAACTGGGCCATATCATACCGTTCACAGTGTAATGTTGGGCAACGATAAGAAAATGAAACATGGCGATAGAATATGGGTAAAACGCACATGCGCAGTGCCTTTGTTTTCATACGCACATGGTGGACAAATCATGGCGGTGACGCAGAACGAGAAGAGCGAGAGCGGATCGTTGAATGAAACGATGAACCAGAACTGGTTTGTAAAAATGCTGCAGCTTCACTGGTGTGGAACTGGTTTAGCTTTCGTCCGTCAGATACACAACAAAGCACTATTTTTGGTAGCGCATGCTAGCGGGCCGTCGTTATTACCGTGTTGTTTGGAAAATACGGCGCACTTAAAATCAATCCTTTGATTTTTCTGAAAGTCGACAGAGCCCCTTATAACCCCGTGTGCCTTATGTATGAACTCTGGTTGTGTTTACTGACCTCGAGACGATTTTATGTGCACGGCGCTCGAAAATCTGTCAGATGTTTCAGTACGACTTTGCTGAGCTACGAAGCCGCACCGCTTGATGGATTGTCGGAGCGTTACGGCTATCGTAGGCGGAGCCTCGCGGAGTGATACGTGCTGTGCTTCAGCATAATGTTACCGTACTGTGTGTGTTTAACCTCTTTTAAAGTGTTGTGGATGTTATACATGGTTATGCTGAGGATGTGTCGGCCAGTTTCCACTGAAATGCCTTTTGGTTAAACTGTCAGCGAGGAATTTGCATTTGCACTGTTAAATGTTTATATAACTTTAATGCAGATAAAAAACAGCTGCTTGTTGAAGTGGAAATACATTGATGTTGTTTTGCACTAATAAAGTTGAGGAGTTGTAAAGTATTTTGTCTCGTGTCAATTATATCGTCAGTTATATCGTTATCACAAATTTTCAAACGTATATCGTGATAAATATTTTTGGCCATATCACCCTGCACTATGTGGAAGTGTCCGTACAGCACACTCCAGATCAGCAGCAGCAGAGCTTCATGCACATATGAGCACGTCACGCCAGTACTGAACGCACTTCATTGGCTCAGATTACAAAGCTCTCACTGTTAAGAACCCAGCACACCTCTCAGGTAATCAGCTGCACATCTTAAACTGTCCCACAATCATATCTCAGTCTGCTGACCTGAGGTCAGTTACAGCACTGCAGCCTTAGTCCTTATAAACCAACACACGTCTGTGTGAAGCATGTTGAGTGTACTGAAACATGACGAACGGGCTGTCTCAAAGACTTCAGGACACGTGACGCCGTAAAGACACCGACAGCCAGCAGAGCGCCAGGCGGACCGACAGCTGTTCACAAGTGATAAACACTCATTGTTCCACCACAGGAAGTCCAGCCAGGCTCCGCCAGGATATCACACACACACACACACACACACACACACACACACACACACACACACACACACACACACACACACACACACGGGATTTGTACAGGCAAACAGACACACCGCCTAAAACAGCAAGGACGTCGTTGGTGTGTGAACCCAGAGCTGGAGCACTGTGCGTGCGTGCGTGCGTGCGTGCGTGCGTGCGGTCATTACTGCTGCTGGTGTAACAGCAACCACAGCTCTGCTCTCTGTTATTATGTCTGAACCACAGACCACAGATCAGCTGGAAGAGGACGCTCCCCTACAGAGATGCTGAGTTCAGGCACGGCTCGGAGACCCCGAGGTTCTGAGGTTCTTACTTGTGGAGGAACTCGTCATGTCCGCAGACCTTCAGCAGGTAGTCGTCCACGTTCACATGGTCGAGGTCGTCCTGAGCGTAGCACAGAGTCTGGTAGATGAGCAGGTCCACGGTGGACGAACCTCGGACACACACACACGCTGCAGTATTATAAACAGGTGAAGTATAACTCTACACACGCACGCACAGCTGGATGCCATCAGCAGGTCCTTTCAGGGTAAAATAACATCACAGCATAATTTAGCGTTTCTTGGACATAAAACTGACTTTAAGAGGACAAACTGACTGAATTCCTTTAAACTGCACTGGCAGACTTTTGAAGGGTCAGTGCTGTTCTGTTTGCTCTCCTGACCTTTAACCCCTGAGCTGACCTGACTGACCCTCCGGGGAAATAATGGCGTGTCCCAGATTAATTTTAAAAAGCAAGATGGCAGCCAGCGCGCCGGTCGCGTTTGGGTATTGCATATTCATACGAAGCTAACGTTTTCAGTAGGGCTGCTCAATTAATCGAATTTTAATCACGATTACGATCTGGGCTTTCAACGATCATTAAAAATGACTGAGCCGATTATTAGCCCCTCCCTCATTTATCCGCGACACCTTAAAGGCCGGTCCGTAAAAAGTATTGTCGGGCATAAACTGGTCCGTGGCGCAAAAAAGGTTGGAGACCGCTGATTAAGAGGACCCGAGGGAAGCTCGGAAAGCTAAGCAGAAGTTATTTGGAGAGGAGAGTGACTGCCGTTGGTTGAAAAGAGAGGTTAAAAAAAACTTCAGTGGTGTTGCACACTATTTTATATTATTTTTTAAAGTCATTGTTAACCCTTTAAATCCGGTCAGAGCAGCACGCTCCGTTTTGCGTAACTATTTTTAAATCCCTGTAGAACCTGAACCGTGTAAGCTAGCGCAATAATTTGTTTTGTATATGAAACCGGAGGAGTTGTACTTACATCTGATGCCATCAGCTTGTCCTCGGTCACGGTTTCCTTCCACATATAGCTTTGCAAAAATTGCATAAAAAGCTCTTGCAGGAACAAAAACATAATATTCCAGAAACACGCTTTGTCGATCCGATCAGCTGTTAGTAACACTTCCCACAGTGAAACAGACATCAGCGCGAACTATCGCATGTCCGCCATTTCCTGGCCGAAACTGGAAGTGACGTCATTTTCGCGGAAATGTAGTTTTTTACTTGTAGGCCTTAAAAACCTATACTGGTCATGTTTGACTTTTCTGAATAGTTGCTGGGATGCTTAGAACTCAAATTGCACTGCTGGAAATAGTTTATTTTGATGCACCTGCTGTTTTCTTTGCAAATTTGCATCATAGGATTGTTTTTTTGTTTTTTCTGCAGTGTATATAAAAATTGGTGTATCTCAAAAATAAAACTATGAAGACACTCAAAATAAGTTTCCTGTTGTTGTAAACTATTTTTTGCAACTTTTTTGTATTTAAAGTTTTAAGGGATAAACCTCTTAAATTTCTCCAAGTAGAAATATATGTAAAAAACAAAACAAAAACTATTTTCAATTTTTTTGTAGTTTATTGCACTTTTTTGCAATTTATGTAATTACTATGGACTTAATGCATACATATTATTAAAATATGGGCCATATCAGTTGTATAGCAACTTGAAATGCTCCCACAAATGGCACTACAGCATGTAAAATAATAATATAAGCTCTGGTGGACTTGGTTCTATAGTAGGTCTTAAAGGGTTAAATAAATATCGTCAAATAATCGAGATCTCAATTTCAGTGAAAATAATCGTGATTATCATTTTTGCCATAATCGAGCAGCCCTAGTTTTCAGTCAGACATTTCTATCCTCACGGAAAAACCAGACGTCTTACTGTCACAGGTAAAGGTGAGCGGCTCTCTGAAGTGCTCACTGATGACCGTCACCTTCACACTGACCCCCAGGCCCTGATGGAGCTCTTCGTGGCCGACGGAGGGCGACCACACAAAGCCGGCGTTCTTTGAGCGGTCACAGCACGGGTACGCCGAGCGCAGCCTGAGGGCAAAGACAGGTGAGAGGGCAGCAGGTGGAGACGCCTGCAAGGGAGAGACTGAATGTGATCGTCACGGCAACAGGCTACTCACACATCCAGCGTGTGGCAGAACGCTGCCACCTCCTCGTCACGCTCCTCCGACACCTGGAAGAGCTCGTACCCGAAACCGTTCATCCTAGCGCCCAGCGACACCTGCAGGACACGCAAAGACAGCCAATCAGAGACTCTCACACACACAGTTCAGAGTGAGTGTGTGTGTATGTGTGTGTGTGTGTGTGTGTGTGGTCGACATTAAAGCGTGGCGGGGATTGTTTTACGTTTCATTTAAACATTGAAAAAACGTCTGAGGCAGGAAATGAAATTGAGGCTGCAGAAAAAGAAGAAGGAGGAAGAGGAGGAGGAGGAAGAATGTGGTGATGAGTTCGTGTTTTGAGGGAAATAAAAATGCTGAAACTGAAGCGTCAGTCTGAGCACGTCCAAGCGCGGCGAAGGAAGCGTGTCAGGACGCCGCCTGCCAATCTGGTTTCAAGTTACAGCTGGTGGAACTGGTCTGACTGGGTTCCATGCGAAGGGCTGGGAATCAAACCGCAGCACTTCTCCAGAAACCATCTGAAAACCTGGACTTCCTGTCAGGACTTCTGACAGGAAGTGACACAACTCTGAGCGCGGGGGTGTTTTTTCTAAATGAAGCCGCTGCACAGCTGCAGCGTGTCTGAACACAAACACATCGACAATGATGTAAATTCAGCTTCCTGCTCTCAGAAACACGAAGGAGGCGATTAACGCCCCTCAAAGACGAACACTTCCTGTTTTCTGCTGTCGCACTCAGATTCATGTTGGCTACCGTCAGCGCCAACATTTTAGCCGCCGTCTGTCTGCAGCTCTAACCTAACAGAGCTCAGAGCAGCAGCTGGGTGCCGACAATCACGTATATTGATCTACTGATCAGCAGTGCAAGCAGCTCTACGAGGTTTTGCAGATCAGGTGTGTCTGCACGGCGCCACGTCTTCCTGAGTGCAAACCAATCAAACTCACCCCAAACTGCCCACAAAGCACCAGAACAAACAGCAGAGAGAAGGAAGACCCGAGTGCACCGGTGACTCCTCTGTATTCAAATCTGAGGTCATCACAGCTGAAGCTTGGACCAAACCGGGCCGTCGACAGGTCGGCGAGCACGGCAGCAAATCTCCAACAGAACGAGCTGCTGCAGAGCTCAGAGAGCTGCGCATAAATAATGATGTCCTGTGTTTCACATCATCTCAGGTTGTATCTGAATAACTCTACGATCTGCTGAGGACCAGATCATCTTCAAAACCAGATCAACAACAAAAGCAGAACAATTTAAGGACCCCACCTGGACCAAACATGATCCAGGTGGGGTCTGCTGACATCAGGAGAGACACACTCAGCCACAATCTAACCTGGCCTTCAGAGAGTGTTAAGAACCAAGTGACAAAGGTCCAGGTGAAGCCCATCAGAATCCACCCCTGACTTATTAGCTGCTGGTGGCTTTGTTGACTTTTCTGCGAGTTAATTAAACTGATCGGTTCTGATGAACTCGAGATACGTATTGGGATTCATCTCAGCTGAACTGGCTGTGTGCTTCAGTTCAGCTCGAGTTTGATTCATGTGGAAACATAGTGACACCAAGGGTGCAGCGGGACCCTCGTTACAGAAGAAGCAGCTCTTCAGAGACAGAGATGCTGCTTATAATCACACACTGCAGTATTCAACAGTGTTAGAAATGCAATCAGAAAGAAATTGTTTAAGTGGCCAATCAGAGTACAGCTCAACACAAACAGCTGACGCACGACCTCAGAGGGGCTTACCGGGTCTGCAGAGACCGGACGCTGGTTCTTGTTGCTCTTGGGAACAGCTACGTACGTCCTGGGAGGCACCTGAGGGGGGAGCGTCTTGCTGCGGGCCACGGGCTTGCCCGATTGGTCGCCGTTGGCCCTCCGACCTTGCCAGCTGTCATTTAGTCGGGACAGCGAGTCGTTGATGGTGTCATAGTTCAGGTCTCCGGAGGTCACTTTGGGCCGATCCACGTTGGGCATGAACAGGTTCACGTCCCGCGGCACGGTGGAGGGTCGGGGGGGCAGGAAGGGGTTCTCGGACACTGCCAGTGGCGGGATGGGGTTTCTTGGTGGGATGGCGGGGGGTGTGTCATCTGGAAGAGCGGGAAAACCCTTTGGCAGAAACCCTGAACTGGATCCGGGAGAGTCCCCAAGGCTGGGCACAGAAGCGTCCCTGAACTTGCAGACTTCAGAACTGTCCAGGATGTATGGGGACTCCTTGACGTAGCCGCCCTGAGGGGGGAGGGCCCTGGCTGGGGCGGACTGTGGAGACTGGGACCCTCCCGCTTGGTTCAGGGAGGATTCGGACCCGGAAAGGCCCATCAGCAGGTTTCCTCCTGGCGGGGAAGGTGTGGACTGGTGGCGCTCGATGGAGGGATTGGGGGTCTTGGAGCCGGTCTGGCTGGGTCCCGTTCCGCTCTTGTCCTGTCTGAGTTTGGACAGGGCATCGTACTCCATCTGCAGGGCCTCAGCCAGGACGATCTCCTTCTGACTGAGACCCAGAGCCTCCAGGCAGCCCCAGCCCGCCTCGCTGCTCTCCTTCTGGGTCTGAGCCGCCGACATGCCACCTCGTAGCAGAGGAGGAGGAAGAGCTCGGTTGAAGCGCTGCTGGAAGAAGCAGTGACGTCACATGGAGCTGCTGATCAGCTGAGGATAGAGAGACAAAGAGGTGGTCAGCCAAAGCTGCAACGCTTCACCCTGGAGCTTTATTCTGAAGGAATAACAGGAAGTTAAGGTGAAAATATGTCGTCTTTCGCAGCATTAATCTGGTTTACGCTCATAAACATAACAAGAACAGCTGCAGCTACGGAATTCATTTGAAAACCTTACTTCGTGATGACAAAGTCGGGTGTCTGCGCCACCGCCCGCTCGGCGGTGAAAGTCCCCAATCAGCCTTTTGGCTGAGGCCAGATAAATATCGCGCTACAGCAGGAAGTCCCTGCGCATCATCATTTTATCAAACTGACTGAAAGTCAATGATTTAAAAACTGGACCAGCTCCAGCAGAACTGACAGGTAATCAATAATAATCAATATTCATCAGTGAGCTTTTGTGTGTGTGGGGGTCAGCAGGATGATCAATAACTGACATTAATCAGAGAAATGACTGATTAAATTCTCATTTTTGATAATCGATCAATAAGTTAAATATAAATGTATTTTTGATAATTGTTCAGTCTTGATAACGATTAATGAAAGCAGCTTTCATCGCCACCTCAGCCCCGCCCCCTCTGCTAACTGACAATCACTCAGATTTAAAGTGTGTCTGTAGCCACGCGGCTCTGAGGCTGGCTGATGGGAGACGCTCATCATCGCTGACGAGCTGATTGGCTGCACACACCTGAACTCGTCCAGGATGCTCAGTGCGCCTGCTGCTGACTGTTTCTGACTTCCAGGCTCCTCCCCCTGAAATCAACGCACGAGCTGACAAAGAGCCGCAGTGTTTGCGTACCTGGAGCATAATTAAAATGAGAAAAACCAAGACAATTGCACACGGGTGTCTCCGACCCGGCTGCAGAAATCGAGACGTTCAAGACCGGCAGACGCGTCACATGGCGTGCGTCGCTGATGCCGCGTGACATCAGCAACTGAATCAGAGCCTGGCTGCAGATATGATTCGTTTCGTCTTCTGTGGGACAAAAACATCCGGGTTATCTGGGATTAAACAATCTGATCTGTGACGTCAGCTCGTCAGTGAGGAGCGGCTGAAATCTGTAGCCTGCGCTATGAGACCGGCTCCAGGTAAAGGTGCGTCTGTGTGCGTGCTCAGGTGGACTTTTGTACCTTCTGTGGGCGCCAGCAGGTGAGATAAAAGCTGCTGATTCGTCACAGGTAATAAAGTTCAGACGTGTGCCGATCAGCTGAAGATGAAGCTGAACGCAGTTCCTGTTTTTTCCTTTTTCTCGGTTAGACTAAAAAGAATAAACGAACACAGTCGCTGACATGTTTCACCTGCTCGTTAGTTCAGAGTCAGCGTTATAAACTGACGTCGTCTTCATCTCATCTGTCGTCACAGCTCGTCTTCATCACGGCCTGTGCGAGTGTCGTCAGCACGTTAAATCGTGAACTGTGACTGCAGACGCGTGCGACTCGTCCGGACCACACGCACGCTTTAACCTAAGTGTGCCCTACATGTTATGCAGCCACCTGTCACCAGGCGGAGTCACAGCCCTGACGTTGCTACAGAAATGTGTGATAACACGCGATTAATCTAAGGCTGAATTTATTGCTGGTTACTCTGAAGGTGAAGAAGCAAGACGGTGGATATGACCTTTGCTGAAGGGTGGGTGGGCTCTCCCAGAGATGGGGCAAGGAGGCCGCTGCTCCTCCTCACCAAGGCGGTCACCTCGTCGGCGAGGGGCTCTGAGTGCAGGTTTTCACACTTGTCGCTGACTGAAGAAGTCACCTGATGATGATGAAACGCTTCACTGAAAACGTCCGGATGAACAGAATCAACTTTTTAGGGCTTCCTCACCTGGATGACTGAGCACAGCCTGATACGGTTTGCTCTCCATACATAATCTCCTCATTCTAAAAGCTGTATTAAAGTTTTGTTACAGAATAAAAATAAGATTGTGGGGCGATCGTGGCTCAAGAGTTGGGAGGTCGTCTTGTAATCGGAAGGTTGCCGGTTCGAGCCCCGGCTCTGACAGTCTCGGTCGTTGTGTCCTTGGGCAAGACACTTCACCCGTTGCCTACTGGTGGTGGTCAGAGTCCGGCAGCCTCGCCTCTGTCAGTGCGCCCCAGGGTGGCTGTGGCTACAATGTAGCTGCCATCACCTGTGTGTGGATGGGCGCAGTAAAGCACTTTGGGGTCCTTAGGGACGAGTGAAAGTGCTGTACAAATACAGGCCATTTAAGAGGAATTAAAAAAAAAAAAAAAAAGAGCAGATGACAGTGTTGACCTCACAGGTTCAAGGCTCTAAGCAACAAGTGTGACGAAACCATGAATCATTAATCAATGCTCAATCAGGTGGATCAAGACTACTTATATTTATACGTCTTATCCGGTTTCTTTATCGATGTTTGCTGTAAACAGAACAGGTTTCACCAGTTACAGGCCTGCCCCGGTAATGACGTCATAGCCACATATTTTTGTTTGCAACTGTGAAAGCGTTTGCTGCACAGAAACACGAGCCCATCAACTGTGAAAATACACACTTTAGTTCAAGTTAATCATAACTGTAAGAGAGGTGTGGGTGACGTCATAGCGGACCCTGAACCTGTTAGTTTGCTAGCGGACAAACTGCGCAGACTCAGCGGAAAACAGGTGGCAGGTGTGATGACAGCGGAGCTGACTGTAATGAGTCCAAACATCTGAGCAGCAGATGCACAGTTACAGCGAGTCCTACCAAACTCCATTCAAAATACACGCGTTTTAACATCTTTCCCAGCGAGGGGCTCGGACCCGCGCAGTACTGCGGCGCCGTCAGTAACATCCGGTCACCTGCAGCCTGCGGGCCGCTGTAAACACGCCGGGCCTCTGCTGATCGGTCGTTGCTGTGCTTTTTTTTGGAAGTCGAATTTCCCAGAGGAACCCACCCGAGGGATTAATAAAGTTCTATCTTATCTTATCTGATGGGGGCTTTGGGGGGGGTTTCCACCCACATCGCGCCGCGGAGGGCGGTGGCGAGCACCCGCTCTGATTCTTAGTGGTAAACACCAACCTCCGACTACAGCGACCACCCACGCGGACCAAACACAGGCCGAATGACCCAAACCCGAACACAGATCCCGGGTCAGGGCCCAAAAGCAGCCCAGGTCCACAAGGACGAGAATCGGCTTATTTATGGAGGTTTTCCAACAGAGTTTGGTTGAAGCTCCTCTCCGAAGAAAGACGTCCGGTGAAGCAAAGGGACCGGCCGCGGCCACAGCCACCCCCCGCCCTCCGGACACAAGTGCGTCAGAGCCGTTAGCAGTGCGGCGGCAGGTGCGGACTCTTACCTGAGTCGGTGCTCGCGGTGCCCGGGAGCCATTTTACACCGTGTACCGTCCCACAAATCACACCGGTCCCTCCGCCGGGTCTCCCGGCAGATTAACGCTCTGCGCTCGCAACTACGGAGGTTTCCTCTAAGCACTGGAAGCACCGGCTCCGCGCGCTCAGCCTGTGGCGAACAAAGCAGGCGGCTCCGGCGGTGCTCCAGCCGGGAACGACGAACTCTGCGTCTGTCTCTGCCGCCAGCTGCGGACCTGCGCAGTCAAGCCGCAGAGAGCACCACTCTTTCCAAACCTTTCCAAAATAAAGCGGAGATGACGTCACATCATTCAATAACTGCAGCGGACGACTCCCGGGGGTCCAGGCCCCTCAGCCTGAGTTCAGTATGTAGCCCACTGAGCTATGACACGTAATATTTTAATGAACAAAAATCCCTTGTTCACATGCTGTGAAAAATGTCTGAACATTTTATTTACTGCCACATTTAAACTACAGAAGATGAGCCGAGTGCATTCAGCTTTCCAAAAACCTTCAAAATAAAAGCTGTGTAAGACTTTAAACCCCCAACATTTTTTTTGTTGGCTTTTTCTGATTTTTCAAGACTTGAATAAACAGATCTGACCAATCATAGCACTGCGTTTGGTAACAAGCATCATCGTAGCATCAGTACTAAATACACAGTGATGTGAAAAAGTAAAATAATCCTGTTTTCCCTCAGACTCAAAGCTAGGTGCCTCCCAGGGTCAGTCGGCTCTGTGAAATGATTTCTTTGACATCCGGAAGTACGTCTGAAAGCTTCGACTCCGGGATCAAACCAGGAAATTCTCCTCCTGCTGCCTTTTCCTGAGAATCCAGTCTTCACCTAGAAACATCAGAACCAGCTCAATGCCACTTTCTGTCCACTCCATTTTTTTCACAGCATGATTTTTCAGGAATCATTTTTCGGTATTTTCAAGTGAGTTAATACCCTACACGACGTGTGCGGAACCAAAAACATCTGAATTTCAAGTCGTTTATTCGTTACATACTGAGTGTATAAAGGCCTAGGGTGGGTGTTTAGTCTTTTTAAACCCAACTCTGGTTGGTTTTCTTTTCGGTGTGGTTCGTTGGTGCAGGTGTGAATACAGTAAGCATACTTGGACCAAAACAACAGAGACCCTTTTGGAGAAGGTGTTCTCGATATGGTTCCAAACCAACTCCAGAGAGGTTTGTTAATGGTGTGAACAGGATCAGACCTCGATCTGAACCAACAGCCCAGCTACTGTAGCCATGTCTGCATTGTATTCTCAATGTGGGAAGCTACTATGAATGTGCACAGGTCTGTATGGGCTGGCAGCTAGCTGGTTAACTTAAATTTTCAGTTTTCTCACACACCACATTCCTCCTGTGTTTAGTTTTACTGCTCCTGTCCCAGACACATGTGACCAGTGGGCAGACTGAACATTCTCACGTTGTTTGTGGTGATGCATTTTGGTTCGCTTGGAGTTCACTTCAATGTTTCTCTGTGTGAAAACTAACCAAACCTTACCATGTTGGTTTTGGGGGAGTACAGATTTCAAACATGCCTTATTAAAGTCCCCAGCAACAACATGAACGCCCTCTGGATGTAAACAATGATAACTATGGCTACTGTTAGCTCGCAGGTAGATAAAAGGGCCCGCACTGAATGGACATGGCCTCCAAGTCTGGTGAGCAGTGACTTTTTATAATTCTGTATGCATTATGGCCCCCCTCCCTTACCAGAGTTTTGTTGCGGTCCTGGCTCAGGTGCAGGGAGAGGAGTGCCGTCTGTGTTGCTTGCTGTTCCAGACAATAGCCCATGGAGCACCTGCTGGTCTCACAATCTCTGAATACTGTGTGTCTAATCTAAAGTAAAGTCCAGGTTCAGGCTATGGATGATATCTATCGATTCCTGACGAGTGAAAGTGATCAGTGATTGCAGCAAGTCACAATAAAAAGCATAAAAAACACAAAAACGTGCACAGTAGTCGGGAGCGCTGTGACACCGCGTACACGTCTGTACGCACCACCAGCTTGGCGACTCGTGAGTTTACTACCTCATCAACTGATCTGGACCAGAATAAACAACTATATGTGTGAAAACACCCTCAGACTCCGACATCCACCACAAATGAAACATCATTTAGAATTTAGACCTTTTTATAAAGAACAGGTCAGCTGAGTCTGTGCAGAGCATGATTTGTGGACGGGTCAACAGTTGTTCTCACTGTTTTGTGGGCTGTAGATTAAGGCTGGACTCAAAAGCAGACTCAAATGAGGCGCTGTGACTGAGTCAGAAACCGCAAACAGTAATTGAGAAACCCGTAGCAGTCAATGAGTGTGACAAGACAGGAGAGGCCGACAGTCCTGATCCTCAAGGATCGCCAGAAGGAACCGGCCCTATCCAATTACTGGCCAATAACCTGCATCACTACCACATGGAAGCTCCAGTCAAGCATCATAGTGACTAGGATGAACAGGGATATTGCCTACATGAGTGGGACACAGAAAGGAATCAACAGGAGCACCCGAGAGGCAAAACACCAGCTACTGGAAGAAAGAGCAGTTCCCCAAGACTGCAAGACTGTGCACTGCTTGGATTGATTACAAGAAGGCCTACGACTCAGTGCCCCACACCTGGATCCTGGAATGCCTAGAACTATACAAGATCATCAGGACCCTAAGAGCCTTCATCAGGAACCCAGTGGGGATGTGGCGTACAATACTGGATACTTCAAACACACAGCAAAAGTCATCATCAAGTGTGGGCCCTACCAAGGAGATGCTCTGTTCCCACTGCTGTTCCAGGTTGAACCCCCTCAGTGAGATCATCGACACAACTGGCCATGAATCCGACTACGGAACGAAGCAATCGTCAGTCGCCACCTCTACATGGATGACATCAACTTGTATGCCAAGAGTGAACGAGACATCAATTCGCTGATCCACACCACTAGAATCTACAGCAAGGACACTTTAGAATGTCTTTCGGACTGGAGAAGTGCAGTCAAACAAAGAAAGCCCCAACAATCATATGACCCCTTTTGAGCAAGCACTTTGGCAACAGTGAGAAGGAAGATAAGTAGTGGCTTGATGAGCCAGGCTGGTTAAAGCAGAAACAGGGAGAGAACAGAGTTGGTGCAGAGAAGTCGAGGAAACGATAAAGAAGCCGACTGACCCTAACCCCTAACCCTAACCCTGAAATCTGGCAAGGATTGGATGCTTGAGCTGGTCCTTAAATGTCAGAGGTGATTCCAGCTGAGGCCTGACTGCAGAGAGAGAACCCACCCACGCCCGGAGCGAGGAGAAACCACACCTGGCCTGGACTCAAAGGTGGGGAAAAAAGAGACTCCAAGGGTGTGTTCCAAAAGTCCCTCCTATCTCCTACTTCTAACCTCTGTTCCTTGACCTCAGTCACATTTCCAGTATTGGAAACGTGGGTAGGAGAATCGCTAAAAACTTAAGAAAAGAGAAGAACTGCGTGCTGAGAACTGGAACAGCCTCATACTTGTCTCACCGCTGTGAGAGACGAGTATATGTCCACCAGATGTCCACAATATTGAACCTACAATTTATAGATGATGGACTACAAAATGTGCACTTTACTTTGCCACTATATTTTCTAAACCCGGTGTTAGAAGTGACTTCTCTCTGCTGAATCTGTGACAAATAAAAGTGTTAGTGTGTCAGATTAATGGGGCCTTAACCCTCACCCTCAATGTTGCCATTAAACTAGAAAGCCAAGCACGCATACATGCATGTGTCACAGTAACGTGGGACGGCTCGTGATCAGACGGTAAATGGCGTTCCTGTACTTCTGCACATCGTCCAGGTCACCTGTTCACACATACTTCAGTTTGTAATGATGCAGCTCTCCTGTAGATGAATCCCGAGCTCCACCTGAGTCCTAATCCTCAGACCCTCAGACCTTTGCACAGTGCTCACTGGTTTCTGTCACAAGAGTTATTTGTTAAATCCAAAGCAGACTGATTCTCCTTCAGCCTCCTCTCGTGTATCTGCCTCGCTGTTTTCAGAGACAAACACTTGAACCTGAGCTCACACTGGATTATTTTGGTTAGCGGACCTGCAGCGCCCTCCCTCGCCCTCCCTCCTCAGGATTGTTGAGCCACTAATTAACATTCTCTCAGCTGATTGTTGGTTTTTACTGTGAACTGCTAATTGTTAGATCACCCTGTGATGTTACAATAATTTACCTCATTGAATAAATCTGTCCAATATAAGATAAAAAAATCAAATCTCAGTTTGTTATGTTTTCCTGCTGTGATCCAGTGGAGCATCTTTCCTGTTTAGGAATTCTGTGAGTGCAGTAAAATTCCTCCATCATCACTGATCCCAGTTGACCTGAACATGAATCCTAAATCCTGTAACACAACAAAGGACATTATACTCAAACACACTTTGATCAGTTACTATAGATCATAATGATGAGCTCATACAGGAACAACTCCACAGGAAGTCGTTTTTATTACAGCAGGGTGGCGTTCAGAGTTCAGCTGTGAGTTTGCCCTTTGACCCGGGGGATGGTGTCAGGGTTTCAGCCTCGTTTGCAGGGAACCAGAGCTGCATGGAACATAGTTGCAGTGACTGCTGAGGCCGTTATGACGTGCTTATTTAAAATGAAATAAGGAAGGAAGCTGTGCAGGTGCACAAACAAGCGAAGAGGTGAATTTGATGATTTGACAACTGAAATGGATGCGATTGGTTCGTTGCCTCTGTCAGCTTCATGCAGATATGCTCTTTTTTCCCCACAGAGAGATGATTATGGGTAATTTTTTCTTTTATGGTTAAAATGTTATTTGTGAAGAAGTTCATGAAGTCATTACTGGTTAACGTTAAAGGGATGGTTGGCTCAACAGAGCTCTGACTGTTTGTCAGCCTGGCTACAGAGCTGAAGAGAAACCTAGGGTTGTTCTTATTTTCTTCAATCAGTGATGAATAGTAAGATGTTCTGGCTTTGCGGAGGGCTTTCTTATAAAGCAGCAAACTATTTCTCCAGGCTAAATGATGATCCTCTAAATTTGTGACACGCCATTTCCTCTCCAGATTACGAGTCATCTGCTTTAGGCTACGTGTTTGAGAATTATACCACGGAGTCAGGTACTTCTGATTAGAGACCTTAGTTTTCACTGGAGCTACAGTATCCAGAGTCGTACGTAGTGAGGAGGTGAAATTATTAACAAGATATTCGACCTCTGTTGGGGTAGCGTTCAATGGAGTAATCTCCAAATATGAGACGGTATTTTCAACCTGTGTGAAGTACACAAAGCAAAAAACAGCCTTTCAGTGTGAAAAGGACACGCTTTACACTACAGAGAAAGGTTCACTGCTTCGGGGTTTTCATCTTTCTCCTTTAAAAATAAGCAGGAATCATCTGCCAGCTCGTAAAATCTGAATTCAGTAATGCTTGAAAAGAAGTTTTGCATCCAGCAACCAGCAGGAACAGAAATATGGAGACTGCACAGCCTTGTTTTAAACTTAGCGAGTTGGAATCAGAGTGTAGTCATCCTCACAGGACTTCCTGATTAAATACATCCGTTAAAAAAAAAAGGTTTTTAACAGTTAGCTCCATCCCTCGCTTTTCCAAGATGGAGATAATGGAAAACATCTGGATGTGATCTTTCAGAAACCAGCAGGTGAAGTCACAGTAGCTCTGTCATCTTTAAAGCGTGTGGTTCTGTGAGAGCAGCATTCGTAACAGGCGCGAAGCTTTCTCACGCTCTCTGCACGTCTGTCTGGCGAGAACCAGCTTCTTCTGAAAGGTGAGCATGGGAATCTTCGCCATCATTACCTGCACTCACACATGCAACCAGGTGCTTTGTGAAACTGTTAGCTCCAGGAGTGAAAACACTTCCAAACAGTCCAGATGTGTCTGCGCTGGAGTTAAGAATAGGTGAGGAAATGGAAATAAAGCAGATGTTGTTTATCAGATCAGACTGGTGACCCCTGCAGAGTGAGGCGTGAACCATGGCCAGACCGCCGACTTACAGACTCCTGGGCTCAGGTGTTTGGTGGCCCCTCATTAACCTTTTCTGATGATCACAACTTTTCCTTTCTCCAGTAATTAGCCTCAGCCTAAAGTAAGATTTACACACCTGTACAAAGAACAGTTCTAACTGGAGAACACTGCACCTTACTTCCTGTTTAAAATGCTTCAGAATAAGTGCTCACAAAGGTGCCCGGAGGGGTGTCAGGCCTCCAAACTGACAAATAAAATACAATTCAACTGAAAGCTTCACATGATTCTTTGTTTTAAACATAAAAAACAAACGATCATTCGAGTTAGTCGAACTCAAACTTCTTCCACTCACAGGCTGAGCAGGAGCACAGCGCCACCTGCTGGATAAACAGAACTCAGCTCCACCCAAATGGCACATCATCAGGAATGTGAGGAAAAACGTTTCCTCGGCTCCTCCTCTGTGGTTTCAGCTTTATATTCACCATCACTAACATGTAAATGATTGATTCTTTCTTTACTGGTGGTTTTTGTCTCTCATATAAGTCATTTTTAGACACTTTGTTTTCTCCGTTTCTTTCACTTGAAGCTAAGAATTACATTTCATCCATATAAATCTGTTCTTATTGATAAAAAGACACTAAATTCCTGCGCTGAGGTAGCCAGCGCAGGACAATGAAGACGTGCAGGAGACCAGCACTGCAGGCAAACATGACCTCCATTGTCTGCTCTCCATTAATGAAGCAGGTAACAAAACAAGCACTGAAGCTCAGAGAAGCTCTGACGGCAAAGTGACTGAGAAATAAAGGACTGCAGACCCTATTCTTAATGTGATCCAGATGTGTAAGGTCAGGTTTCCTCTAGCAGCTGTGG
>NC_137426.1:410000-415000 GCF_964374335.1 Astatotilapia calliptera | reverse complement strand
TCTGAAACACATCTGAAAAAAGCCTGAAACAAGTCTGAAAATGTCTGAAACACGACTGAAACACACTTGAAACAAGTTGGAAAATATCTGAAACACAACTGAAACACATCTGAAACACACCTGAAACAAGCATTAAAATGTCTGAAACACATCTGAAACAAGCCTGTAAAACATATGAAAATGTCTGAAACACGACTGAAACAAGCCTGAAACACATATGAAAATGTCTGAAACACACCTGAAACAAGCCTGAAACAAGTCTGAAAATGTCTGAAACACGACTGAAACACATCTGAAACAAGCCTGAAACACACTTGAAACAAGTTGGAAAATGTCTGAAACACGACTGAAACACATCTGAAACAAGCCTGAAACACACTTTAAAATGTCTGAAACACATCTGAAACAAGCCTGAAACAAGCCTGTAAAACATATGAAAATGTCTGAAACACATCGGAAACAAGCCTGAAACACATATGAAAATGTCTGAAACACACCTGAAACAAGCCTGAAACACACCTAAAACACATCTGAAACACACCTGTAACAAGTTGGAAAATGTCTGAAACACGACTGAAACACATCTGAAACAAGCCTGAAAAACACTTGAAACAAGTCTGAAAATGTCTGAAACACGACTGAAACAAGCCTGAAACACATATGAAAATATCTGAAACACACCTGTAACAAGCATTAAAATGTCTGAAACACATCTGAAACAAGCCTGAAACACACCTAAAACACATCTGAAACACACCTGTAACAGGCGTTAAAATGTCTGAAACACACCTGTAACAAGCATTAAAATGTCTGAAACACATCTGAAACACACCTGTAACAAGCGTTAAAATGTCTGAAACACACCTGAAACAAGCCTGAAACAAGTCTGAAAATGTCTGAAACACGACTGAAACACATCTGAAACAAGCCTGAAACACACTTGAAACAAGTTGGAAAATGTCTGAAACACGACTGATACACATCTGAAACAAGCCTGAAACACACTTGAAACAAGTTGGAAAATGTCTGAAACACGACTGAAACACATCTGAAACACACTTGAAACAAGTCTGAAAATGTCTGAAACACGACTGAAACTAGCCTGAAACACATATGAAAATGTCTGAAACACACCTGTAACAAGCATTAAAATGTCTGAAACACATCTGAAACACACCTGAAACAAGCCTGAAACAAGTCTGAAAATGTCAGAAACACGACTGATACACATCTGAAACAAGCCTGAAACACACTTTAAAATGTCTGAAACACATCTGAAACAAGCCTGAAACAAGCCTGTAAAACATATGAAAATGTCTGAAACACACCTGAAACAAGCCTGAAACACACTTTAAAATGTCTGAAACACATCTGAAACAAGCCTGAAACACATATGAAAATGTCTGAAACACACCTGAAACAAGCCTGAAACACACCTAAAACACATCTGAAACACACCTGTAACAAGTTGGAAAATGTCTGAAACACGACTGAAACACATCTGAAACAAGCCTGAAAAACACTTGAAACAAGTCTGAAAATGTCTGAAACACACCTGAAACAAGCCTGAAACACACCTAAAACACATCTGAAACACACCTGTAACAAGTTGGAAAATGTCTGAAACACGACTGAAACACATCTGAAACAAGCCTGAAACACACTTTAAAATGTCTGAAACACATCTGAAACAAGCCTGAAACAAGCCTGTAAAACATATGAAAATGTCTGAAACACACCTGAAACAAGCCTGAAACACACTTTAAAATGTCTGAAACACATCTGAAACAAGCCTGAAACACATATGAAAATGTCTGAAACACACCTGAAACAAGCCTGAAACACACCTAAAACACATCTGAAACACACCTGTAACAAGCATTAAAATGTCTGAAACACATCTGAAACACACCTGTAACAAGCATTAAAATGTCTGAAACACATCTGAAACACACCTGTAACAAGCATTAAAATGTCTGAAACACATCTGAAACAAGCCTGAAACACACCTAAAACACATCTGAAACACACCTGTAACAAGCATTAAAATGTCTGAAACACACCTGTAACAAGCATTAAAATGTCTGAAACACATCTGAAACACACCTGTAACAAGCGTTAAAATGTCTGAAACACATCTGAAACAAGCCTGAAACAAGTCTGAAAATGTCTGAAACACGACTGAAACAAGCCTGAAACACATATGAAAATATCTGAAACACACCTGTAACAAGCATTAAAATGTCTGAAACACATCTGAAACAAGCCTGAAACACACCTAAAACACATCTGAAACACACCTGTAACAAGCGTTAAAATGTCTGAAACACACCTGTAACAAGCATTAAAATGTCTGAAACACATCTGAAACACACCTGTAACAAGCGTTAAAATGTCTGAAACACACCTGAAACAAGCCTGAAACAAGTCTGAAAATGTCTGAAACACGACTGAAACACATCTGAAACAAGCCTGAAACACACTTGAAACAAGTTGGAAAATGTCTGAAACACGACTGAAACACATCTGAAACACACTTGAAACAAGTCTGAAAATGTCTGAAACACATCTGAAACAAGCCTGAAACAAGCCTGTAAAACATATGAAAATGTCTGAAACACGCCTGAAACAAGCCTGAAACACATATGAAAATGTCTGAAACACACCTGAAACAAGCCTGAAACAAGTCTGAAAATGTCTGAAACACGGCTGAAACATCTGAAACAAGCCTGAAACACACTTGAAACAAGTTGGAAAATGTCTGAAACACACCTGAAACACATCTGAAACACACCTGTAACAAGCATTAAAATGTCTGAAACACATCTGAAACAAGCCTGAAACACACCTGTAACAAGCATTAAAATGTCTGAAACACATCTGAAACAAGCCTGAAACACACTTTAAAATGTCTGAAACACATCTGAAACAAGCCTGAAACAAGCCTGTAAAACATATGAAAATGTCTGAAACACACCTGAAACAAGCCTGAAACACACTTTAAAATGTCTGAAACACATCTGAAACAAGCCTGAAACACATATGAAAATGTCTGAAACACACCTGAAACAAGCCTGAAACACACCTAAAACACATCTGAAACACACCTGTAACAAGTTGGAAAATGTCTGAAACACGACTGAAACACATCTGAAACAAGCCTGAAAAACACTTGAAACAAGTCTGAAAATGTCTGAAACACACCTGAAACAAGCCTGAAACACACCTAAAACACATCTGAAACACACCTGTAACAAGTTGGAAAATGTCTGAAACACGACTGAAACACATCTGAAACAAGCCTGAAACACACTTTAAAATGTCTGAAACACATCTGAAACAAGCCTGAAACAAGCCTGTAAAACATATGAAAATGTCTGAAACACACCTGAAACAAGCCTGAAACACACTTTAAAATGTCTGAAACACATCTGAAACAAGCCTGAAACACATATGAAAATGTCTGAAACACACCTGAAACAAGCCTGAAACACACCTAAAACACATCTGAAACACACCTGTAACAAGCATTAAAATGTCTGAAACACATCTGAAACACACCTGTAACAAGCATTAAAATGTCTGAAACACATCTGAAACACACCTGTAACAAGCATTAAAATGTCTGAAACACATCTGAAACAAGCCTGAAACACACCTAAAACACATCTGAAACACACCTGTAACAAGCATTAAAATGTCTGAAACACACCTGTAACAAGCATTAAAATGTCTGAAACACATCTGAAACACACCTGTAACAAGCGTTAAAATGTCTGAAACACATCTGAAACAAGCCTGAAACAAGTCTGAAAATGTCTGAAACACGACTGAAACAAGCCTGAAACACATATGAAAATATCTGAAACACACCTGTAACAAGCATTAAAATGTCTGAAACACATCTGAAACAAGCCTGAAACACACCTAAAACACATCTGAAACACACCTGTAACAAGCGTTAAAATGTCTGAAACACACCTGTAACAAGCATTAAAATGTCTGAAACACATCTGAAACACACCTGTAACAAGCGTTAAAATGTCTGAAACACACCTGAAACAAGCCTGAAACAAGTCTGAAAATGTCTGAAACACGACTGAAACACATCTGAAACAAGCCTGAAACACACTTGAAACAAGTTGGAAAATGTCTGAAACACGACTGAAACACATCTGAAACACACTTGAAACAAGTCTGAAAATGTCTGAAACACATCTGAAACAAGCCTGAAACAAGCCTGTAAAACATATGAAAATGTCTGAAACACGCCTGAAACAAGCCTGAAACACATATGAAAATGTCTGAAACACACCTGAAACAAGCCTGAAACAAGTCTGAAAATGTCTGAAACACGGCTGAAACATCTGAAACAAGCCTGAAACACACTTGAAACAAGTTGGAAAATGTCTGAAACACACCTGAAACACATCTGAAACACACCTGTAACAAGCATTAAAATGTCTGAAACACATCTGAAACAAGCCTGAAACACACCTGTAACAAGCATTAAAATGTCTGAAACACATCTGAAACAAGCCTGAAACACATCTGAAACACACCTGTAACAAGCATTAAAATGTCTGAAACACATCTGAAACAAACCTGAAACAAGCCTGTAAAACATATGAAAATGTCTGAAACACGCCTGAAACAAGCCTGAAACACATATGAAAATGTCTGAAACAAGCCTGAAAAAGCTTGAAACACGCCTGAACACGTGTGAAACATGTCTGAAAATATCTGAATCACATCTGAAACACCTGAAATACCTGACCTCAGACGTTCACTCTTAAATACTGAACCACTGCATCAGATTTTAAGGAGTGAGACAATCAATTTGTAGAAGACACTGAAACACAGAGAACACTTCCTGTTTTGTGATTAGACTCCCACAGTTTATTAATTTGATCTATTTTTGTGATGTAATCTTTTTGTTATTAATAGTTCCTGCTTGAGCTCAGTATATAATCTCCACATTTTATGTGTTAAATCCTAAA